>NC_041391.1:717768000-717798751 GCF_002162155.2 Triticum dicoccoides | reverse complement strand
GGACGCCGGGGTTCCTCATCATCGTCGCTGTGCAGCCCCTTGTCCTTGTTTTTGGCATTTATTTTACCGGCCTGTTTGAACACCCTGCAGTCTCTATTAGTGTGGTTGGCTGGCTTATCCGGGGTGTCGTGAATTTGGCACGAGCGTTCAAGTATGCGGTCCAGACTGGACGGTCCCTGATTGTTTCTTTTGAACAGGTTCTTCCGCTGACCGGATTTGGATCCGCTGAATCCGGCGTTGACTGCCATGTCTTCAGTGTTGTCGCCCTTGTTCCGTCGCTTTTGTCTGTTTCGCCGTGGCTTGCCGTTGTTCTCACGAACATCCGAAGTGCCAGAATGTGGCGTAGTGCTGCTGCGAGCCAACCAGCTGTCCTCACGCGCGCAAAAGCGTGTCATTAGTGTCGTGAGAGCTGCCATGGACTTGGGTTTTTCCTGGCTGAGGTGTCGGGCGAGCCACTCGTCACGGATATTATGCTTAAAGGCCGCCAGGGCTTCGGCGTTCGAACAGTCGACTATTTGGTTCTTTTTAGTTAGGAACCGAGTCCAGAATTTCCTGGCTGACTCTCCGGGCTGTTGAGTAATGTGGCTCAAGTCATCGGCGTCCGGTGGTCGCACATATGTGCCCTGGAAGTTGTCGAGGAACGTGTCTTCCAGGTTTTCCCAACTGCCAATGGAATTTGCAAGCAGGCTGTTTAGCCAGTGCCGGGCGGGTCCTTTGAGTTTGAGGGGGAGATACTTGATGGCGTGTAGATCGTCTCCACGGGCCATGTGAATGTGGAGAAGGAAATCTTCGATCCATACTGCGGGGTCTGTTGTGCCATCGTATGATTCGATGTTTACGGGTTTGAACCCTTCTGGGAATTCATGATCCATCACTTCGTCAGTGAAGCAGAGGGGGTGTGCGGCGCCTCTATGCCGGGCTATGTGGCTACGCAGTTCGAATTGGTCCGGGTGGCTGTGTTCGGCCCGGACGGACTTGTTGATAGTGTATCTGGCGTGACGGTCATCGTCAGGTGTTGGGGCGCGCCCCCGCGATCCATAGATCGATCTTGGCTGTCCTGCTTTGTTTTCTTGTATATCTGGCAGGTCTTGCCTATTGCCCCAGGGTGTAGTGTATTGGCGTGGGGGTGCGGGCTGGTATTCGGGCTGATATGCCATTTTATCCCGGCCACGAGGTGGCCGGTCAGACGTGTGGCGCTCGAGTCCATATTCCTCGGCTGCCAGGACTTCAGTCCATGTATCTGTGAGCAGGTCTTGATCAGCTTGGAGTTGCCGCTGCTTCTTTTTCAGGCTCCTCGCTGTGGCCATAAGCCGACGCTTGAAGCCCTCCTACTCCACGGGATCCTCAGGCACGCCGAACTCGTCGTCGCCGAGGCTAATCTCGTCTTCAGAGGGGGGCATGTAGTTGTCCTCCTCCGGATATCCGTCCGTTCCCTGTTCATCTGGGCCGACCTGCCCGTCTTCCTGCTCGGCTTGCTCGAAGGCAGGCTGATGAGGTTTGTATTCCTCTTTGGCACCATACGGATTGTTTTCGTCTCCTGGGCCGGTATTGCTATGGCGGGGCTTGGAGCGGCACCGACGACGCCCATGCTTTGCTTTTCTCCCTGAGGGGTTATCCTCCGTTGCCTCATCGCCATTGGTTTCCTTCGGAGTGTCCACCATATATATATCATATGAGGAGGTGGCTGTCCACCGCCCCGTGAGCGGTGGTTCCTGTACTTCTCCTGCATCGTCATCCATACCGTCGATGTCTTCGGAGTCGAAGTCAAGCACGTCGGTTAGATCATCAACCGTGGCAATGAAGTGGGTGGTGGGTAGGCAACGAATTCCCTCGTCGCCTGCTTCCCACTCGAGCCGGACATAGTTCGGCCAAGAGCCTCCTGACAAAGAGAGAGACTTTAACGAGTTCAACATGTCGCCAAAGGGCTAGTGCTGGAAGATATCCGCAGCGGTAAACTCCATTACCGGAGCCCAACCAGGCTCAGCGGGCTCGGGAGCGCGCGGACTGGAACCCACAGCCGGATACGAGTCCGGGGGTCCGGTGTCACAGGCTTCCTTAGAGGTGAGGCCTGTGTTCGGCTCTACCGCCGATGAGTGTGCGGTCTACGGGGCAGGGTCTATCCACCCGTCCTTGGGCATCACAGTCTGCTCCGGATTTAGGTGTGATATCCCGAGCATTGTCCGACAGCAGGTCTAAGCAGTGCTCATCGTGACTGTCCGGCGCTCCATGCACAGGCCCGATTCCGTTTAAGATCAAGTCTCCGCGGATATTGGCCGTGTAGTTCAGGTTTCCGAACCTGACCTGGTGGCTAGGGAACTAGCTGTCGATCTGCTCCAGTTGGCCAAGCGAATTGGCCCGTAGTACGAAGCCACCGAACACGAAGATTTGTCCAGGGAGAAAAGTCTCACCCTGTACCGTGTTGTTGACGATTGATGGTACCATCAAGCCTTGCAGCGACGACACAGAGGAACTCTCAATGAAAGCACCAATGTCGGTGTCAAAACCGGCGGATCTCGGGTAGGGGTCCCGATCTGTGCGTCTTAGGCTGATGGTAACAGGAGACAAGGGACACAATGTTTACCCAGGTTCGGGACCTCTCGATGGAGGTAAAACCCTACTTCCTGCTTGATTGATATTGATGATATGAGTAGTACAAGAGTTGATCTACCACCAGATCGTAGAGGCTAAACCCTAGAAGCTAGCCTACGATGACTATGATTGTAATCGTCCTTCTAAGGACCAACCTCTCCGGTTTATATAGGCACCGGAGAGGGATAGGGTTTACACGGAGTCGGTTACAAGGAAGGAAATATAATATTCGGATAGCCAAGCTTGTCTTCCACGCAAATGAGAGTCCCATCCGGACATGGGACGGAGTCTTGAGTCCTGTATCTTCATGCTCCAACAGTCCGGACGAAGCATATAGTCCGGCTGTCCGGATAACCCCTAATCAAGGACTTCCTCCTAGAAAAGATGTACTATATGTATTGACAAGACTACGTTGATGGGACTGCGGAAGAGAGCAAAGTTTTGTTGGTTATTTGTAAAATGTATTTACGGTATTAAGAACTATCTGAATACATACTTAGCTAGAAAGGATAACATTGTAAGTTGTAACATCTGAGGCAAATTTTACCTAGAAAGGATAAAGTAACATGTTATTGATTCAATGACAAGATCCTCGTAAAAAAAATATACTCTAGAATTTACGTATACCTTCATGATAAATTAGAAACTGTTATTTGAATATTTCTGAAGCCGCCAAGGTTAGACATATCTACCAAGATATTTAAATACACGGATGAAAATGCATACAATATTTTATGTAAGTATCACAAATTAATTCGAGCGTGATTTTGTTGTCTTTTATTTTCCACACAATTATGAGATAGATTATAAGTCTCTCTTTAAGGCACAATGTATGAAAGACAATAATAATAATAATTTAACTTTGGCAACAAAACAGTTCAAATTTAGCACAATGAATTCATATTTTGTAATGATAGATATTACAAAAACATAAAATCATAATTAAGAATATTTAGTAATATGAGATATTATTAACCATGAAAAGCATGTTATCAAGTGATATTAATGAAATTGTGCCTTAATAAAAATGTTTATGAACTAGTATAAATTTTTATTATAATCAATGATGAAACTAATATATTCAATAATAAATAGAATATATCATTTTTTGTTCATATTATTATTGTAATAAAATATGCATACCGATTTTTTGAATACATATTGAAAATCTTGCAATAAGGCTTGTCAGTTTTCTCGGTAACCAAGTCGTGACAGCTATGACATGACATGTACCAGAATTGAATAATATTTCTTCCTATTGATCTACTGTAGCTATTGATATTAACACAAAATACATAAAATTATTAACCCAAAAATAAATATTAGCATTGAGTGTAGGATTAATAAACATATAAAGGTCCAATATGGTTCCATTCTTATTAGGATTAAATAAATTGAATATGGAAGTCTTAACACATATACGGAAGATTAATGATCTTCTTTATTAGAATTTATATATATTACTTATTATAGCAGGTTTTGCTACTTTATTGTAATAAGTTTTTGTAATGCTCTCTTCAAATAAAACTTGTGTTCTTCTAGTACTACTTGATTACGCTTATCATACTAATTATTTTCTATTAAATTTCTTCAGCTAATTATTTGCACATATACGAAAATTTGGTGAATTCTACCATACAACAAATATGATATTTTAATATAATGATTTTTCTGTGTTGTTGACTTCCTAGTTAGCATTCGGTGAATTCACTCAAGAAATATGTTGCATCAAAACACTTTTTTATTCTAGTTGAGTGGAAAATCTGTATTAGATTTTTAAAATAAACAAAAAATTCATATACATACTTACATACTTCATCTTAATTCATAGTTAGCACATTCATAGGATAGCAAAATTAGTAGTTCAATTTCCATTCAATGTCATGCAATATGATGTGACGAAAGACCGTGTCAGCATATAATAGCACACATCAAAGAATTCAATAGGCATTCAATAAAAATGATGCAGATTAAGAGGGAATGGTTTACAAAAATAGGGAGTACATAGGTCAATACAAAGGAACATAGATATGGTCATTCGGTTGGAAAGAACAATCTGTGAAGAGAGTAAGTTAGAATTTACTCTAGTTAGAATATATGGTCAAACAACATAGACAACTAGAGTTAGATTGAATCATATGGAGGCATGGCTAGAAGAAATAGAAGCAAACCAGTTTATATCGTATAAGCTAAATTATATCCATAATTCGATTGTGGTGACTTATTTAACCTACAAATGAAATAAGGAATGACAATATAGCAACATTAGTTTCATTCTATAGCATAAAGTATGTAACATGTTTTAGATGCATGGACGTGTATGTGATACTTCTTGTGGCAGAAAAATATGAAGCATCCATTAGTTGTATCAGCATCCAACGTTGTGAAGTATAATAAAAGAGTTAAACACATGTACACTGCAGACAACTGAGCCAACGCATTCATGACTTGGTTATCAGTAGCTCACCAAGTTTATGGCGACTCAAAGTGAGCAAAGAGTATATGCATATCTCTGCATTATTGACTTTATTGATGAACTCTACTTTTCTAACATAACATTCAGAGATTCTGATTGTATGAAATTTTTAGACATTCAGAGCCGGGTACATTTGGAATCATGGTTGTTCCACGGGATGGGAGCAGGCACAATGCGACAATGAATTTGCTTCCAATCCATAGGTAACTTATCTAATGCCATTAACTCGAACAACAAGTGTTTATAGGATCCAACAGCACAAGCTTCACATAAAAAGGTATATCAACCTCAGAACTGAGAAGAAATAGAGACTTAATAGTAGCAGGATCTAATTAATATTACCGAATTTATTTTTGCTCTATCAGATTCTGACCTTGTTCTATAAAAAGAATCTGGACTTGAAGTACGCACTTTTGCTACTAAGTGATGCACGTCTATGGATCATCTTCCATCTTAGCAGCCAACGTTGCCATCATGCTATTATAACTCAAATTTGTAGGCATTAAGTCCAAGAGCGGTGTCTCAGCACTTATCCCCAATTCCGTGGACCATCTGCACCATCCTCTAACTAAACTGTGCCGAGCTTCATCAGTTCTCGAGAGTTCATTTCTTCAATGAAGCTTTGGCCATGGTCTCTCTTGACAGTGATGCCTATACACGATTATGGCATGAATGATCATAATTATAAACTAGATCATGATGGCGCGCGTTGCTGCGCCCATCTATTATTTTAATAAAATGATAGGAATATTCTTATGTATATTGTTGCACGAAATATAGAGGTTAAATATGAACCAAGTAGTTTGCAACTCAAGGACAATTCCGAATTGAAGTTTCGGAATAACAAAACAAATAGTTGTTATTAGGAGAATAATACAAAAGAATCATATATTTACATCGGTATGTTACCCATCCATTCTGGGAAAATAATGAAAGAAATATCTGAGAAAAAATAAAAAAATGGCTCAACACTAGTAGAAAAGGGGGCAATGGTCCAGGCCCGGCCAGCCCATTAGTCCCGGTTCAATCCAGAACCGGGACCAATGGGGGCATTGGACCCGGTTCGTGAGCCCCGGGGGCCGGCCGGGCCACGTGGGCCATTGGTCCCGGTTCGTCTGGACCTTTTGGTTCCGGTTGGTGGGACGAACCGGGACCAATGGGCATCGCTCCTGGCCCACAACCATTGGTCCCGGTTGGTGGCATGAACCGGGACCAATGGCTGCCCTTTAGTCCCGGTTCAAGCCACCAACCGGGACCAATTAGTTGCCTATATATACCCCTCGCCAGCGAGCAGAGCACTCCCAGTGCTCTGTTTTTCGTGGCCGACGAGGGGAGAGCTTTGTGGTGCTCTAGCTCGCCTCCTATGCACACGAGGTGTTCGATGGAATGCCCGAGCCACACTACTTAAGCTTTCTCCTCTCAAAGCGCGACCTCCAAGCTCCATTTTCCTTAATATTTGTCTAGGTTTAGCGGTCTGTCACGTCCCGTCCCCATCTTCACCGCTGTCGATCGCCTACGCCGATCTCGTCGCCGGCACCACCGTGGTGAGCCTCTTGTTCTTATCTTCTTTCTGAAAGGAAAACAAATTCTTACTTGTATGTTTATATAGATACTTGTATAATTTTCTTACTTTTATTATTGCATCTTATATAGTGCGATGGTTTTGGTATCCGCCCCCGTCGGCCCTCGTCCTGTCTATGATTCGGATGTGGTATATATTATCTTTTCATAACTATTGGTTCATTTATTGTTTATGACAATTATGCCGACCAACGTGACATAGATTTTATTTATCTAGGAGGTTGTTGAACCGGAAATTCCAACCGACCCTATTGTCGAGAGGTTAAATTTAGTTGAAGAAGAAAACAATTTGTTGAAGGAAAAAATTAGAAAAATTGAGGAGGAGAAGATGATATTGGAGTTGCATGTTGCCGATGTCGTCGATGATCACAAGATCAAGATGGATGCAATGCGCTTGAAGATTAGAAAGATTAGAAAATATGCCATTCATACTGAGGCTTGGTATCATTATGCCGTTGGATCAGTTGTTACATTGGTTGCGATTATGATCGCATTTGTTTTCGCATTGAAATGTTTTACATAGTTTCAGTGTATGGTTTAATTAATTTAGATGCTCTGCAGAGCTTTATGTTGTTAGATGAGAAATATGTATGTACTTTGGTTTTAATGTGATGATGAACTTCTATTAATTTGATCACTTAATTATCTATTCATGATGTTCTGTAATGATTTTTGACACACTTAATTATATATAATGCACGCAGATGAACCGGCAATGGATATACGGTGACAGACACCTCCGAGTACATTAAGGGCGTGCATGATTTTCTCGAAGTGGCTGAGGCAAACAAGCAGAATGGTTTTATGTGTTGTCCATGCCTTATATGTGGGAATACGAAGTCTTACTCTGACCGGAAAATCCTCCACACCCACCTGCTTTACAAGGGTTTCGTGCCACACTATAATTTTTGGACGAGGCACGGAGAAATAGGGGTTATGATGGAAGACAGGGAAGAAGAAGAGTACGATGACAACTATGTGCCCCCTGAATACGGTGATGCTACTGAACATCAAGAGGAACCAGACGATGTGCACGATGATGCTGCAACGGGCGAAGCTGTTGAAGATCAATAGGAACCAGACGATGTGCTCGATGATGATGATCTTCACCGGGTCATTGTCGATGCAAGGACGCAATGCAAAAGTCAAAAGGAGAAGCTGAATTTCGATGGCATGTTAGAGGACCACAAAAAAGGGTTGTACCCCAATTACGAAGATGGCAACACAAAGCTCGGTACCGTACTGGAATTGCTACAGTGGAAGGCAGAGAATGTTGTGCCTGACAAAGGATTTGAGAAGCTACTGAAAATATTGAAGAAGAAGCTTCCAAAGGATAACGAATTGCCCGACAGTACATACGCAGCAAAGAAGGTCGTATGCCCTCTAGGATTGGAGGTGCAGAAGATACATGCATGCCCTAATGACCGCATCCTCTTCCACGGTGCGTACAAGGGTCTGAACGCATGCCCGGTATGCGGTGCATTACGGTATAAGATCTGACGAGATGACCCTGGTGATGTTGACGGCGAGCCCCCCAGGAAGAGGGTTCCTGCGAAGGTGATGTGGTATGCTCCTATAATACCACGGTTGAAACGTCTGTTCAGAAACGGAGAGCATGCCAAGTTGATGCGATGGCACATTGAGGACCATAAGAAAGACGGGAAGTTGAGAGCACCCGCTGAAGGGTCGCAGTGGAGAAAAATCGAGAGAAAGTACTGGGGTGAGTTTGCAAGTGAGCCAAGGAACGTATGGTTTGCTTTAAGCGCGGATGGCATTAATCATTTCGGGGAGCAGAGCAGCAATCACAGCATCTGGCCCGTGATTCTATGTATGTATAACCTTCCTCCTTGGATGTGCATGAAGCGAAAGTTCATTATGATGCTAGTTCTCATCCAAGGCCCTAAGCAACCCGGCAACGACATTGATGTGTACCTAAGGCCATTAGTTGAAGAACTTTTACAGCTGTGGAATGGAAACGGTGTACGTATGTGGGATGAGCACAAACAGGAGGAATTTAACCTAAAGGCGTTGCTGTTCGTGACCATCAACGATTGGCCCGCTCTCAGTAACCTTTCAGGATAGACAAACAAGGGATACCACGCATGCACGCACTGTTTACTTGACAACGATAGTATATACCTGGCAAGCTGCAGGAAGAATGTGTACCTGGGCCATCATCGATTTCTTCCGACCAACCATCAATGTCGAAAGAAAGGCAAGCATTTCAAAGGCGAGGCAGATCACCGGAAGAAGCCCGCCATGCGTACCGGTGATCACGTACTTGCTATGGTCAATGATTTACACGTAATCTTTGGAAAGGGTCCCGGCGGACTAGCTGTTCCGAATGACGCTGAGAATCACGCACCCATGTGGAAGAAGAAATCTATATTTTGGGACCTACCCTATTGGAAAGACCTAGAGGTCCGCTCTTCGATCGACATGATGCACGTGACGAAGAACCTTTGCGTGAACCTGCTAGGTTTCTTGGGCGTGTATGGGAAGACAAAAGATACACCTGAGGCACGGGAGGACCTGCAATGCTTGCACGAAAAAGAGGGCATGCCTCCGAAGCAGTATGAAGGTCCTACCAGCTACGCTCTTACGAAAGAAGAGAAAGAAATCTTCTTTGAATGCCTGCTCAGTATGAAGGTCCCGACTGGCTTCTCGTCGAATATAAATGGAATAATAAATATGCCAGAGAAAAACTTCCAGAACCTAAAGTCTCATGACTGCCATGTGATTATGACGCAACTGCTTCCGGTTGCATTGAGGGGGCTTCTACCGGAAAACGTCCGATTAGACATTGCGAAGCTATGTGCATTCCTCAATGCAATCTCTCAGAAGGTGATCGATCCAGAAATCATACCAAGGCTAAGGAGTGATGTGGCGCAATGTCTTGTCAGTTTCGAGCTGGTGTTCCCACCATCCTTCTTCAATATCATGACGCACGTCCTAGTTCATCTAGTTGACGAGATTGTCATTCTGGGCCCCGTATTTCTACACAATATGTACCCCTTTGAGAGGTTCATGGGAGTCCTAAAGAAATATGTCCGTAATCGTGCTAGGCTAGAAGGAAGCATCTCCATGTGCCATCAAACACAGGATGTCATCGGCTTTTGTGTTGACGTCATTCCTATCCTTAAGAAGATAGGTCTCCCTAAATCGCGGTATGAGGGGAGACTGACTGGAAAAGGCACGCTTGGAAGGGACTCAATAATATGCAGGGACGAATATTCTTGGTCTCAAGCACACTACACAGTTCTACAGAACTCTACCTTGGTGACCCCGTATGTCGATGAACACAAGAACAGTCTGCGCTCCAAACACCTGGAGCAGTGCGACGACTGGATTACATGTGAACACATCAGGACTTTTAGCAGTTGGTTCGAAGCACGTATCAGAGGTGACAACACTGTTTGTGATGAGCTATACTTGTTGTCCAGGGGACCATCTTTGACTGTATTGATTTGGAAAGGATACGAGATAAATGGAAATACATTTTACACGATTGACCAAGATCAAAAGAGCACCAACCAAAACAGCGGTGTCGGCTTTGATGCAACAACCGAGAGGGGAAATGACACATATTATGGTTACATAGTGGACATATGGGAACTTGACTACGGACACGATTTTAAGGTCCCTTTGTTTAAGTGCAAATGGGTCAATCTGTTAGGAGGCGGGGTACAGGTAGACCCACAATACGGAATGACAACAGTGGATCTGAAAAATCTTGGGTACACTGACGAACCGTTCGTCCTAGACAATGATGTGGCACAGGTTATCTATGTGAAGGACATGTCTACCAGACCGAGAAAGAGAAAAGATAAGGAAGCGAATACATCATACGATGAGCCAAAGCGCCACATAGTTCTTTCAGGAAAAAGGGACATCGTGGGAGTGGAGGACAAGACAGACATGTCTGAAGATTATGAAAAGTTTCATGAAATTCCTCCCTTGAAAGTCAAGGCTGACCCTAGCATCCTGATAAACAATGAAGATTATCCATGGTTACGGCGCAACAAGCAAATGACACAAGCGAAGAAAAAGTGAAGACTTTCTCCTTCAACTATTATGTTGATACCATGCCAACTTTGTAACTGACGAGTATGATACCATTGTCCGTTTTGTACATGCACATGCTATGTGGGTCAATTTATGATACCATGCCAACTTTCAACTTTTTCAGAGTTCATTTGAAATGCTTTAATGTCTTATGGTTCGGCCCTCGTAATAATTAAAAATAGCAACAATAAGTATTTTGTTGTAAGTGGAAACAAAACAAAATAAATAAAGCAAGAAAGAAAACAAAAAAACAAAAAAAGTGTTTTCAAATTTGAAAACTAATGGCACTAACAAAAAGTTTATAATTTTTCTAAAACTAAAAGCAAAAAGAATTAAAAAATAAAGCAAAAAACAAAAGAAAATAAATAATGCAGAAAACAAAACAAAAAACTGGAAAAAAAATAAAATAGCAAAAATAAGTAAAGAAAAAAAATGCCTCCTACTGGGCCCCCACGGCCTGAATACGACTAGAAACCCTACTATGGGCCAGGATTCAGGCCCGCAGTAGGCCCAGAAGGCCCATCAGGCAAAGCAAAGCAAGTAGGCCCGAAAGCCTGCGGTGGAGAGGAGCTCGAGAGGGGTGTGGCAGTGGGGCTTATAAACCACTGCACGCCCCTCTCAACTAGCAAGGTGGGATCAAACTTTGGCCCCGACGCGGGCAGCACAGCAGACTTTGGTCCCGTTGGTGGCACCAACCGGGACTAAAGGGGGGGCATTGGTACCGGTTTGTGGCACTAACCGGTACCAAAGGCCGCCGCTTCCCGCCCTCTGGGCTGCCGAAAAAGAGGCCTTTGGTCCCGGTTGGTGGCACTAACCGGGACTAAAGGGTGCATTAGTCCCGGTTGGTTTCACGAACCGGGACCAATGGCTTTGCTATATAAGCAAACACTTTGCAAAAAGTCAGAATCTCATCGCCAGTTGCCCCCGACGACGCCGACCCTCCTCGACGCAGCTAGGCTGCTCCACCTCGTTGCCGCCGCCGCTGCCGCCAAGGTTGTCGCCTCCCCGAGCCCGCGCCGTCCTCGTCGCCGGCCTCCCCGAGCCTGCGCCGTCCTCGTCACTGGCCTCCCGGAGCCCGCGCCCCGTCCCGCCCCCGCGCGCCGCCCCGAGCCCCTGCCACGTCCCGCCCCCGCGCGCCGGCGCCCTCGCTGCCCCCACCTTCGCCATCGTCATCTAGCCGCCCCCGCTGTGATCCGCCGCGCCGCACCAGCTCTGTTTTTTTTCATTTTTATTATTTAATTTTTTTGTTCATATATATATAATGTATATGTGTATGTATGTGGCTATGTGTATGTAGATGTTCAAAATGTATAAAAAAATTGTTCAGAGCATGTTTTTGTTCATATGTGTATTAATGTTTTCATTTTTGCAAAAGATAGATTTTTAGAAAAGCTAGGTTTTTTTCTGTTCATAGATTTTTTTAGTGATATTAATTATTGTAGAATATGCCAATGTTTGTATATTCATATGAACAATGCATTAGGCAAAGAAGAGGAGAAGAAGAAAGGAATAGAGGAGAAGAAGAAAAATAGAAATTTTCTATTTTTCTTCTTCTCCTCTATTCCTTTCTTCTCCTCCTCTTTTTTTTTTCTTCCTTCTTCCTCTTTTCTTCCTTTTCCTCATTTTCCTTTCTCGACGGAGAAGAAGAAAAAGAAGAGTAGTAGAAGAAGAAAGGAATAGAGGAGAAAGAAGAAACTTCAACACGAGGGGGGGGGGTACCGATACGCCCTCTCCGATAACATTATTTTCCCATGTATATGTATGTCGCGTCGTTGTCGATATAACCCCCTCGAGATAACTTCGACATGAGGTCAGCGGTCGATATATATACCCCCTCTCGACCGTGATAACTTATACAATGGCAGCACCCCCCTCGGCCCTCTCGCTCGACCAAAACTCTCAAAGACACTCAAACCCTAGAGAGAAAACGATGTTGGTCTCCTACGTGCCCCTACCCGACAAATTAACTCTCTCGAGGCCACCCAAATTTACCAAGTTAAAAGAGCGTTGTCGTCGAGGCCACCCCAAACCCTTGAAGCGTTGTGTCGAGGCGACCCCAAACCCTAGAGAAGCAGCGTCGAGGCCACTAACATGATTCCTTATTGTGATTAGCTAGCTAGTTCTACGTTTGCCACTAATATATATATATATATATATATATATATATATATATATATATATATATATATATATATCGATCCATCTGTACCATGTTTGAATAATAATTGACATGTTGTAAATATTTGCAGAAACTATGGAGAACTCCCGAGACGAAGAAGCAGAAGCGATGTTGGGGCACATAATCGCACAAGGAAGTGATGAAGTTGCGTCATTTCTCAACGACACCGATGGTCAGGAACGACTGGGTGAAGAAGAGGGCTATGTTCATGATGGCTTCGACCCATTAACGCCGGTACAAGAAGAGGACTATGTTCATGATGGCTTCGGTGACACAATGGAGGTACAAGAAGGAGACCGTGCTGACTGCTCCGGTGACCGAATCGAGTCCGGCCAAGTATATATATATATTAGTTAAGCCCGTGCTGACTAGCTAGTTAATTGATGCATCCATTGTTTTGGTATATGTACACATATTAATTACTCTCGTCTTTCTTCCTTATAATTTCTAGCCCTCTGGATCGAGCACAACTTCGGTAAGGAGACGAGGCCCGAAAAAAAAGTTGATCTCGGATGAAAAGTTTGAGATCATAGAAATCGCGCCCGACAGCGAACCGATTGAACCCATCCAGACAAGGAAGGCATTTTCTGCTCAGTGCGGGGTTCTTGTTAGGGACAAGATCCCGATCAGCATCCATCAATGGTATAAGCCTAAGGAGGAAGACCCTGAGGTGTCTTATGTCAATGATATGCAGAAAGAAGATCTTTGGACTGAGCTAAAGGCAAATTTCACCCTACCGCGAGAGGAGGATCCGGAGAAGCCAGTTAAAGAGAAATTAATCAAGTCTTGTGCTCTTAAGAAGATGGCAACCCTAATGAGGAGGTGGAGAAAAGAGTTGAACCAGTTTGTCGAGAAAGAAAAGACACCAGAATTCATCAGCAAATATGAGAAGATCAAAGATCACTGGCCCGCATTTGTGGCCCACAAGAAATCGAAAAAGAGTAAGAAGATGTCGGTGACAAACAAGAAAAATGCTGCGAAGAAGAAGCTTCACCATCGCACGGGGTCAGGTGGCTACCTCAAAGCCCGGCCTAAGTGGTCCAAGGCTGAGCATGATCTGCTTGAAAAAGGGATCGAACCAGAGACAATGTACTGGCCAGACCGTTGCCGGACTTGGTTCTTCAGGGCTGGCGGAACCTTGGACCCTGTAACAGGGAAGTGCCAGTGGACGGACGAGCAACTGCAAATACCAGTCAAGAACCTTCGACACTATATCGATGCAGTGCAGCGAGGGATGTTCCTTCCAAACAGGGAGAAGGACGAGCTCACAATGGCCCTTGGGAATCCTGAGCACCCTGGACGGACACGAGGCACGCCAGGCTCCATTCCGTGGAAGGTTGGTTTTCCGGATGCAGGGGGTTACAAAACCCACGAGAGGAGGAAGAAACTGGAGCAGGACCAAATGCATCCACTACACGAAAGGGTAATGGGGCTAGAGGAACGAGAAGCAGCAGATCGCAGCAAATGACCTGCTGAAGCTTCCCCCGAAGCTACCCGGCCATCTCAGCGGAGAAGCAGCGTGGCTTCCACCGAGCTGCTTCAGCCGGAGCATGTCTTGACGGCTCCTGCTAGCTATCCCGTGGATGGTATCACAGAGTCTGAAAATTGCCACATTATGGCGCGATGGATGAATTTGAAGGTCAAGGCGGCTGTTGGCCAAGTTTATCCTAGTGGACCCGGTACAACTTATCACTGCCAGCCGATTCCAGAAGGATATGCTAAGGTGATGGTGGATGAAATAACGGAGGGATTTGAGGACCTCCTGCTTGACCACCCTACCGTTGAAGGGGAGACTAGGCTGGGTTGTGCTCTGAAAACTCCATGCCTATGGCGGAAGGAGCTCATCAACCTTCCGAACTGGACGCCTCCGCCTCCTCCCCCTCTGGCGAGTCAGCACACTCCGCCTCCTCCACCGCCTCCTCCTTCGGCGAGTGACGATCAGGGCACGCGTGGCGGCACTCCGCCTATTTCTCCGGCGCGTGGCGGCACTCCGCCTGTGCCGGCGCGCCCGAGCAGCCAGCCTCCTCCTTCTCCGCCTCATCAGCAAGGGTGGAAGAGACCCGCCGCCGCTCCGGCTGCTCCGGCGCGTCATAGTCCTTCTCCTCCGCCTCACAAAAAGCAAGCAAAGAAGACATCCGCTCCGTCTGCTCTGCCGGTGTCTAGCAGTACAGCCAAAGGCGGGAGGAAATACAGATTCAGTCCTTGTCTGAAGACTCCAGAGAAGTTACCGTACGAGAGGACCGAGGAGGAAAACGTGAAGATCGCGCAGACCGAAGTGGATGACTGGTTTGCAGGGTTGAAAGCAAAGAGACATCCACCTCCGGAGGAGAAGGTAGATCCGGTGAAAGTGAAGCGCACTCTGGCTGCCCTGAGGAAACCGGCAAAGTCTCCGCCGAGAACCAACTATGAGCGCATTACTGAACAGACATATCTCCAAGCGGAGCGGTCGGGAAGTACTGTCAGACATCAAAGAGCAAAAGAACGAGCAGCTGCGAAAAAATTGACCAGCTCGGCAAACAACCAAACCAATCGTGCCCCCCGCTCAATGTGTCTAGCGGCAACGTCGTCGCTAATGTTCCGGGGATGGTGGCCGGTTATGGCAATCCACAAGATTACCTGCCTGACGATGCACTTCCTGAATTCATGAAGGTGGAAGAACACAGATACGAGTACGGGAAGCCTCTCGTCAAAGATGAAAAATCTCTAACAACGATGATGCGAAGATTCCATACTTGGTACATGAAAACCTGCAGAGAGTCTGGGGGGACGAATAGTTTGTATCTGCACATTAAAGAGGAGCACGACCTCGTTGGAACTGATCTGTTGTGTGTTCCATTTGAGGAGTTCTTTGCGTTCTTCAGTCAAAAGGCCCTCGATAAATTAACGGTCTTTTGCTACTGTCTGTAAGTACTATTTCTGTCATTAAGTCTCTATATATAGCTTGGCTTTCATTGCATGTATTTATAATTAATTATCCTCAATATATTATGCAGATTGAAGATCGTTGAGTGCAAAAAAATGAAATCTATGATATTGGGTTCATTAACACAAATATCATAGATGTATTTCTGGTTGAAAAGCACGTCGAAGAGGCCGAGGACAACTTGCTACAATCGTTGATCAAAATTCAAAACAAAGATACCATACTCTTTCCTTACAACACCAAGTGAGTGTTACTGATCGTTTGCATATTCGGTTTCCCTTATTACTCGAGTGAGGTTATAGTAATGTAATTGATCAGTTATGCATGCGTGCGCAGGTACCACTGTATTCTTCTGGAGATTAAGCTTGAGCGTGGACTAGCAACCGTCTTAGACTCGAGACGGAAAGATCCCAGCACCTATGCGGACATGACTGAAATGCTCAGCAAGTAAGTTCAATCGATCATTATCGCACCATAGCGGCAACTTTTTGTTCTTTTCATGATATCACAAGTAATAATAATTATTTTCTTTGTCTTGCAGGGTTTGGAAACAGTTCACCGCAGTAGCTCCGGGACTGCCGAAGGAGCTGCGATATATATACCCGAAAGTAAGTACTACTGGCTAGCTAGTTGTGTGCATCTCCCGTTGATTCTATAGCTATAATTTCATCAATGCCATTTATAATGCTTCATTATCAGTTTGATTGACCTCTATTTATCGTAAAGTGCTTGTGGCAGGAACAAGGGAATGATTTCTGTGGATACTACGTGTGCGGGTTCATCTACAACGCGACTTTGAAAAATAAGCGGGGCTACTCTCAAAGACAATATGAAGTGCGTAAGCAATTAATAATATTCACAATTTCATTTTATTACACCATCATTTCTGTTGAGTTTCATTCATATATATATATATATATATATATATATATATATATATATATGTGTGTGTGTGTGTGTGTGTGTGTGTGTGTGTGTGTGTGTGTGTGTATTAATTAACCCCCTTCTTCAAATTAGACGTGGCAGATGCGGAATGAACTCCTAGAACTAGATCGCATGAAAGCAATTCAAGAGTAATTGGCGGGATTCTTTCTTGACCACGTCATCAATAAAGCCAGAGAATACCATGTGGAACTTGATTTCAAATGCTAGGGGACTGTAATTGAGAGATCTTATATATTGTACATGCTGTATGTAGCCAGTAGCGCCGGACGTACATGATACGAAAACTTGTTGTTCGACCAATCTGTCGGAGAAGGAGAGGTCGATCGATCATTTCTCTCGGTATGCATGACGAACTTCTGTATTCGATGGTTCCCTTCATTTTCTTACTAGCTAGCGTGTCGAGGGCTATATGTATATAGTACGTAGCGTCGACCAAGCACACGGACATAAGAGAGGACACTACTCTCTATTAATTAGCTAGCTAACACAATATATGAAACACCTAAATTAACCCCCATAAACCCCCAACCACCACCCCCTTTCAAAAAAACAAAAACCCCAGCCACTGGAATGCTGACGCGTGGATGCCTTTTGGTCCCGGTTGGTGCTACCAACCGGGACCAAAGGCCCCCCTGCCTGGGCTCGGCGCACCGGCCACGTGGAGGACCAATTCTAAAGGGGGGAGGTATTACTAACGACCCACTAGTCCCGGTTCATGAACCAGGACTAAAGGCCCTTACGAACCGGGACTAATAGGTATTTTTCTACTAGTGCATGTAGTTAGTCATATAATTGTACGAAGTTGTAGATATGCAATGAGTTTTTCAAAATATAAGTTAACCATCGTATTTGCATGTACATCATCAATCCAAGTTGGAGCTATACATAGAAGACCATATCAAATAATATCATCAGAAAATAGCCCATCGGAAGTAATCGATATTTCGTACGACCAATCCATACTTTATTTCATAACCAAACAAGTCTGCATATACAACGCATCATTTATTTGCACACCATAGAAAATAAATCTAGACAGGCAAAAACAGAACCCTGAGTAGTCATGAGACTCACCAAACCTGCTACAAAGAAAACAGATAATCAACAAGTTGTCCATAGCAGTCAATCAGAATTGCAAAATGGTTAGACATAATTTTTGACACAAATCTAAATATGAGTCCCATTTACAGACATACATAATCACTGCCTTCCATCAGTAGCAAGATCTGAACAAAAAGAAAAACTGCAGATGGCAGAAAAGAATTGGGGTGTTCAGTTGCTCACCTTGTTACAAACTTCAGATGGAGGAACAAGAGTGGGGTGCTCAGTTGCTCACCGTGTTTTGTTGGCTCACATCACGTAGATCAGTAGATGGGGATCAGCCGCAGGCCTGGGACGATGACAGTGGGTCAGAAGGTTATTATAGGGTCGCTGACAGATTGATGGCGTGAGGAATTCCCATCGACCATCTATAAACGGAGTGAGCAACCGAGGGTTGACGAGGAGCTCCATTAAGTAGAATCGTCATCGTTTTCGAAGCCGCTCCTAGCTTCTACAGGCTGGTCGGCTTGACGATCTAGGATGTGGCCATCGCGCAATCAATCCCCAGTTCCCCACTATGACGTGATAGGCAGTCTGTTTGCTGGAGTAATACGAGCGAGGAGAGCACCAGAAGATGAAGATATATGTACATGCAAGAATCGAAGCAGCTGCAGATCAGGGAAAAGAAACGCACGCCTTAATAATTAGTCAATGCTCCCAGGAACTGATAACTGATTGCCTCCTTTAATCCCATCGAGGCAGTTTCCCTCCTGTACAGTCGAACGTCGCTTGGTCTCTACCGGCGTCGGCGTGCGGGCCGGGTGGCTCGAACAACTCGGCATCCGTGACTGGGATAGCCGTGCCACCCGCATCGCCTATGCACGCCTCCAGGTCGTGAGAGAGGAGCGCCGCAGAACAAATCAGTGCGGCTACTGAATCGATGGGCTTTGTCCGCGAGCAGGCCCAGTTAACCACAATACACCGATTTTTCCACCAGAGTAGCCAGCCGCAGGACAGCTAAGCCCACTTAGCAATTGATAGCGGGGTGAGGCAGCGATCAGACGGCCACAAATGGTCAGGACACGAGATCCAACGGCCAAAACTTCTAAAGGCGTGAGAGGGCTCGCTTTAGGCTCGGTTATACTGTCCTTAATGTTACTTTTATATCATTTGCCCAACAGTAATTTGTTTACATTGCCACTACCTGCTTTCGAGAGGGATGACCCTAGTGAACCTATGTCCTCCAGGTCCATTCTCATTAAATCCTTGTGTTTAAACGATTGCTCTTGTATTCACTCTCCATTATTTTTACCGCTCCACTATATTATTACCATCCACTATTTGTTTTTAACATTGCAAATAGCAAGACGAGGTGATTGACAACCCCCTTGTCAAATTGGTTCAAGGATTTATTGTGTTCATGTGCAAGTGTTGCTTATCTTGTTAGCTTGTAGACTTCTACTGGTTCAATTAAACATAGGTTTTTAACTGAGGGAAATAATTTTTGTTGTTGTGCTACAACACCCTTCCTCTGCGGGGAAATCCAATAACTCTTACGGGGCATACACCCAGCCCTGCACGTACACCCAGTCGAGCACCCACCAGCCGGATTGGGCCAACGGCTAGCAGGAATAGGAGCAAGAGAAGGACGGGGACGATGACCTTGATCCGGATGAATTTAAGGTCGATCCAAAAAAGAAGGGTAGAGCGGAAAAGCTTCAACGTGAGGGAGGATGAGTTATTGTGTGATGCGTGGTTGGCCTCTAACATTGATCCGATCCATGGTATGGAGCAAAAGGGCTGAAAGTTTTGGACAACATTCATACTTGTTTCCATGAACACAAGCATTTCAAGCCTACATCGATGAACTCATCCGCAACCGTCGGATGAAGTCTCTCAACTATTGATGGTGTACATCATCCAAGAGGAGGTGTCAAAGTATTGCTGCCAGTTGTGGCAACTTATGGGAGGGTGGCCAAGTGCACAAATCTCCGAGCAAGTAAGTTGTTAATAAGTGTTGATCATTTCGTTGGATATGCATTATTGCGTTGCTTTGGAAACTACTGCAGGAATGCCCAGCAGTGGCGGGTGTCAAAAGGGCAGTAGTGGCGAGCCCGGCTCCCAGGGGCGCCCGCCACTGCTCTAATGGCATCAGTGGCGGGCGCGCGCCTCCCATTGGTAGAGTCTCATCAGTGGCAGCCACTATGACTACTCCCTTTCAACAACCAATACACACTATAGCATACAAATAACCACATTACAGTGTACAACTAACGTAAGCGATCATAGACAACACATTTAACATAACAATAATCTAAACTTCATACAAATTGATGTACGCATTAAAGTACAACAACTCACGTCGCATAATTGGTACGTACACATACATACAGGACCTCATGATAACAACAATACCATAATGACAATGAGCTGAATAAAAATAACCAAATTCTTTACTCGTCCACTTGTCCGCACGATCTTGCATACTTCGTAGTTGATTTTCTCTTTGCGAACGTATTTTACATAATGATCCTTAGCTACTTTGTAGACGTAGTTGGCATAATGACCCTCAACTTCCTTTTTAGTCTTATATCCTTTATAGCAGCTATTCTTGTAACTGTCCACTTGTTCCTTGCATATCTCTCATGAATCATAAATTAAATTCCAGGATTTCACCCGGTGTACACCACATACCTGTCCCATTTCATCTACGTAAATAAATAAACAAGCTAACAAGTCAATTTTATAGTTATCCAATCACATAGAGCAAAGTCACATTATAATCTTCATAGTATCATAGACGATACAAATGGCAACATTGCGTAGTTCATTAGTAGTTCGGAAGCAAAAGTTTAGCTCCATCATAGCAACATAGAAATTAAGTTCACATGCACCGATCATATAAATCACATGAAGGTGGTGCACTAGTTGTTCAGAAGTAAAAGTTCAGCTCCACCATGAGCTATCCTCGCCTTGCACCATCTTCGTGACCTCGGCTTGGGTGGTCCTCGCAGCTTCGATGGGTGCTCGTGCACTCTCGGCGGCTCCTTGCGAACTCTCAACGGCTGCTCTAGCGCCCTCAGCGGATACTCTAGCATTCTCGTAATATGCCTGAGCACTCTCTGTGGTTGCTCGAGCACTCTCGGCATAGGTGAGTAGGATCTCCATGTACTGAGCCACCCTCGGGGCGATGTTTACGGCAGTATGAATTCCGTGTATGGGTCTAGGAGTCCTAGCAAGGCGTCTTGACATCTCCATCTAAATGGCATTAAACAATTTGATATTTAGATAAAACATTTAGATGTCTTTGTAAGAAGCTTGTCCCTAAAAAGGTAATAAAATTACGAAAAAATAGCATAACTTTTGATAGAAATTAGGCATATTGAGTGCCAGAGATTAAGCAAAACGGAACTTAATACATGCTTCGTAAAAACATTGGCACTCACAATGAATACCCCGACATCATGAAAAATAATTTAATATACGTTCATCCATATGTAGTACATTTTGTGTAGCACACACATTCAATTTCGAGACATTTACTTATGAAGATTCAATGGTACATCATACAACAAATTTTAGCTACACTAATAAAATATTGTACTATATTTTTATCCATATGTAGTACGTTATAACTACACTAATAAAATCACCATTAACAGAGAGAAGGGAGGTGTGCTTACCGGGCCGGAGTCGGACGGCGGGTTGGACAAGGCCGAGGTCAATGGCGGAGGCGTCGATGGACCACGTGTTCGACGAAAACAAGGATGACGTTGGATGCGGAGAATGGCACGGGTGACGGTCACGGGGAACTAGTTCGAGGTAGCGTTGCACGGCGACACCGACAAACTTCGAGGTGGGGACAGACAGCGCAGGCGGCAGGGAATATTGGCTCCTCGACGCCATTCGAGGCGGCGGACGACAACCTCGCCGGTGGCGACGAACAACGCCACGACCCCGGCGACGGCGAGACACAGGGGAGAAAGGTGGGGAATGAGATGTAACTGTTGTGGGTGAGGGGATATGGTGGATAAGGTCATGTATAGCAGTGACGGGCACAGGGCAGAGTGCGCCACCGCAGTATATGCGCAGTAGGTGGCAATGCGACCAAATATAGCTGTGGCGGGCGACAACAAGAACCCACCACCCGCGCTCTGAAAAGATTTGAAAATGTTTGGCACGCGTGTACCCAAATATAGCTGTGGCGGGTACTAGCAGCTGCCTGCCACAGCTGTGGAAGGTAACTATAGCAGGCGCGCAACCTCGCGTGCCACAGCTGCTTGTCAGCCGTGAAGGAATCAGAAATCGCATAGATGTAGCATGTCTTCAGCCAGGCCCGCCACTGTTACTTGTGTAGCCGTGGCGAGCGATTTTTAGCACCCGCTGCTATTTGTTGTAGAAAATAGCTTTGGCGGGTGCCACGCCTCACCCACCAATCATTTGGATTCACCTATAAGCCCTTTTGAAGTAGTGGGATGGCCGGATATGCATTGTTGTGTTGCTTTGGATGGCCGGATGTGCATTGTTGTGTTGCTTTGGATGGCGAATATGCATTGTCGTATTGATTATTTGGCCGGGTAAGCATTGTTGTGTTGATCATATTGCCGGATATGCAACTTGTTGACAATGTTTTACTTTGTAGCATTCCCATATGTGCAATGTTCTCTTCAAGTTGGAGAAGCTAAATGTGCAACCAACAGGTGCAACCAAAGTGGAATCTGTTATTGGTTGAAGTTAAATGTGCAACCAAAGTGGAATCTATACATTGCCAACTCCGCCAAGGCCACCAACATGGGTACCGAGGAAGAAACGGGTGACCCAACCGAGCCACCAAAAGATCCACCCAAGAAGATTACGAGAGGGTTCTAGGGAAAATAGTGGTACGAGGAGAGGGCGAAGCAAGAAGGGTGGTGGCCAAAGATGATTGAGAGGTTCGATAATATCTTGGAAAAGATAGAGGACTATATGCCAAGCACTCCAACATAAGGGAGGCATCTAAGACTGAGAGGATTAACATGTTGATGGCGGCGACCGAGAAGAAGGTCAAACTTTAAGAGAAGTCATGCTCGAAGAGAAGAAGGTCGAGATCGCAACCACTTCAGAGGATGCAAAGATGTTGATGATGAAGATGGAGGAGGTAGATAAAGATGCAAGGATGATCATGCCAACCGTCCATCTTAAGATGTTGAAGCGCACGAAGGATCAGCTGCAAAGGGCGGAGAAGGAGGCGGCAGCGGTAGAGTGAGCGTGGAGGCTCGGATTGCCGGTCCAACACAGTAGGAAATGCATTTTTTTTGCGCGGACTGCTGAACTGATATTCTTTTGTGATTTAGCATGTAAAAACAAGGCATACTTGTTTCTATTTGGTTGTGATCGGGTGCTATGTGATCTGGTGCACGCTATGTGATTGGGAGCATTTGAATTTTAAATTGACTGGAGCTAGGAGCAGGACGGACATTTAGGGGACATCTTTGGAAGGCCCGCTGCTGCATCACTGCTCGTGCACTGGTCCTCACCGGTCCGCGAACGAATACGGTGTCCGATTTGGAGATCGGTGTTTGAGATACCTAACCAATCCACTTTCTCCATTGTAAGGCGAGCTATCTCAGTTCGCTTCCACCTTAGGTAGTTAAACTAGAGGTGGCGAGATCAACTCCCTACAACAATAACTATTTTTGTCTGTAGCTGCCAAGTAAGAGTGCTTCTGGGCAAAGCTTGTGTGCTCTTCTTGGTATATGCACGCGCGCGCGTGTGTGTTGAGTCTTCCCTTAGTGCAAGTGATCTTGTGTGAGACAAAAGAGGGAGAGAGTTGTGCGAGGCAGCTCGTGGGGAAGAAGTAGAGCGGCGCTGCAAGGAGGCGGCGCCAACAATTGGCATCAGAGCCTTGTTGATTCGAGGAGATGGTGGCCGGGGGGCGGACTCCATGTGAGGGGGACATCGGTGGCGCAAGGTGGACGCCGTTGGCGGCGTGATGCTGCTAGCGGCTGGTGCGTGTCTCCATCATTGTCGAGCTGCATCACAAGCGATGGAGAGAGGTGTGCTGCCCGGTAAGTTGTGACACCGGCGGCAAGGAGGTGATGGCCATGGAGCGGAGGCCATTTCCACGAGGAGTTCCATGTCCGAGTCGGCGACATGGTGCGTCATCGTCAGCAGCATAGAGGCGAGTCACCGGCGACAAACATGTAGGCGAGTCACCTGTGAGTTACGGCACCGGTGACAAACATGCGGCAGCGAGCGTGCCACGACAGTGCGCTGGTGGTGAAGGCACACAAGGTGCGGCTCTCGTTGAAGCCAACCGCGATGATATCGACATGACAAGATGCTATTGGCGGACGTCTAGGCGTTACACCGACGACATCGACGACCATGGGCCTCAAGAGACGAATAAGGGACAACAAAGTTAAGGAGGTGATTGTTACAATTAACCTTGTTGCATAGGTGATTAATTCGTTTTGAGTTGAGTCAAGCGTGTTGGTTAGATGCATGCGTCAAAGCTCCGCGAGTCCGACGGACAAGTTGCGTGCAGGTGGAGATGGAACAAGAATCACAAGCGTTAGTTGTGGCATGCGCCAGTTTAGCACATGGACAACACATAAACCATTCATCCATTTATTTGCCTCAGCTGCAATCAGAAAAGTATGCACATCATTAATGAACTGGGGAAAGCATCGGTCATCGTACATTCATTGTCGGCTCATCTTCATTACATAACACCGAAAAAACCAAATTAATACAAGTTCATACACACTTATTCTCATAAAACAACATACAAACTCTCTAGCTAAAGCATTTAAATGCAACAACAAATGCGATCAAGATCACAACTAAGGTAACAATTGATCCAACAACATAGTGATACCAAGCCTCACTATTAATGGCATATTTTCTAATCTTTCTAATCTTCAAACACACTGCATCCATCTTGATCTTGTGATCATCGACGACATCGACAACATGCTACTCCAATTCCATCTTCTCATCCTCAATTCTTTTCAATTTTTTCTTCAAGTAATTGTTTTGTTTTTCAACTAAATTTAACCTCTCGACAAGAGGGTCGGTTGGAATTTCCGGTTCACATACCTCCTAGATAAAAATATCTATGTCAACTTGATGGGCATAGTTTGTCATAAATACAAAATGCAACAAATACTTATAAAAGAGAATATACCACATCCGAATCATAAACCGGATGAGGACCGACGGGGACGGATATCAAAACCATGCCACTATGTATAACAAACAACGTAAGGGCAAGAAAATTATATAAGTAACTATCTAAATCACACAAACATGATTTTTTTTATAAAAATGATAAGAACAAGAGGCTCATCAAGGTGGTGTCGGCGACAGGACGGTGCGGGCGATCGACGGTGGTTTTGACGGGGACGGGAAGGCACTAACTAAACCACACCTACACATGGAAACTAAGAAGTAAATTTGAGCTCAAATTGCATATAAATCAAATAAACTCCCGCATATAAATACTCCCAAACTAAAACCCACAAATCAATATACTTATAGAGCATTGCAAGAGCTAATATAGCAATAAGAGATGAAAGGACAAAGTTGCTAAACTTTGTGAACACTTAGGTTGATGGGGTGCCTTCAAATCTTGACAATTTTTTGCCAAATTGGAGGATGAGCTCGAGTAAGAGGGGAAGAACAGAGAGGAGAGGAACGGGGAAGAACAGAGAAATCGGGCTCGACGAAGGGTTTATATAGGAGCATCTTTAGTCCCAGTTCGTGACACAAACCGAGACTAAAGGTGAGCCTCTAGTATCGGTTCGTGACACGAACCAGGACTAAAGGGGCTCATGGGGCCCCAGCCTGAGACCAGCCTGCCACCATCCCTTTAGTCCCGGTTTGTGTCACAAACCGGTACTAGAGATTCAACACGAACCGAGACTAATGATTCCCGCCCCCCTAGCCATTGGAACTGGCACTAATGGTCACATTAGTACCAGTCCGTTTACAAATCGGGACTAACGTGGCTCACGTAAAGTAGTTTTTCTACTAGTGGATGGACGGGGCGGCGGCCGGGGACGGACGGGGAGGCGGCCGGGAGCGAGCGATGAAGATTCTGATGGCAGTTGGACTCCCATCAATGGTCTTTCGCGTATACAGGGTGTACTTGGGTTGCATCCGAAATCCTTATTTTCACGGGTTCGGCGGGGATGTTTTCCACGCCTCTTAAAAAAAATTACACGTTGAAGTCGTTTAAGGGTTTTATTCGGGTCTTTTTTTCGCCTTAAACTGTAAACCGGCGATTATTTTACAGTTTCGTGCATTTTAACGGGTCTGCCAGAGATGCTCTTAGGTTGGCAACAACCACGAGGCTGGTGACTCCAACGAGATGGCCATCCCGATATTCGGCGACGAGCAGTAAGAGTATGAATAAAGTACCGTAGTTTGCTCTTTTCTTTCGAATGTAGTCATTTATATATCATTTTTTATCTATGAATGAACTGCCTATTATTCTCATGCCCGCTTTGGTCGAACATTTCACATATGTTTATCTGTTTAACATAAATCCCTTGTATGTATACCATTAGCATCTCGCGCCCCATGGCTTCTCGGCCAGAGAGGAAACGAGGGCTCGGATTCGTTTGCTCGCTCGCGTGCCTTGACAACTCGAACAAAGCGAGCTCAGGGAGGATAACATATCGAGGTAGGTGGTTGACGATACCTAGCTAGCAGCTTGTTTGGCTCGAAGAATGGATGTACCGATGGACTGGATCGACCTGGTCCGGTCTAGCCAAGCAAACTACCGATCGGGAGGGGTGAAACTGTCCGGTAATATCTACCCCGTGTGCCTGAAACACATCCATACCTCTATAAGCTCCGACAGTTTGATGGCCCATTGCCATCGGGGCCGCCGCTTCTCCTCCACAGAGCCGCTGCTTCGCCAGGTTCTGCCTCCCCATGGATGCCATCACCTGTGCTCAGTATCCTGGATTCTCGCATGAGAGTCTCCTTTCAGAATCTACAAAATATTGCCGATTTGGAATCACAATGAAGCTATCAGAGCCAACGGATGGGAACCCCACGGGGTGTATTCTTCACTAGCTTGGAAAACAGTTGCGAGTTGCAGCTTACATATGACATGAAGAGAATAATTGCACTAGTGGCTTTTCAGCTTTGAAGGTATGAAACACTTCAACAACAATCAGATGTATATATAGTTGTGATTCTGCAAAACAATCTTAATATACTACTTTAGTTAGTTTCTGGGCAGTGTTGATTTGCTCTCATGTGAATCGATCTTAACATTGTATTTTCACTATCTTAGGAATTAAACAATGATGAAGATTGTGCCAAATAACTATTTAAACAACTACATATGCCTTAACTGCATATCAATAAATCGCGAGGTGCAACTTACAGAGTACATCCAGAAAACCATCACCAGGTATCTTCACCTTTAAAAGTCATAAATACTACTCTCTCTTCAGTCTTGAATGCCATTCCAAACACACTTCCAAAGTACAAATAACACATGATACAAAAGCAGAAATATAAATGCTAAATTCCTTCTACCCATTAGCCTTCACATTGGGCCAGATAAGATGGATGCTCGGGATGGGGCTGAGTATGTGGATGGGTTATCTTGAACAAACATGATTGAATTTGCATCAAAAGTTTCTATGCGCTCTGCGCCTTCCAATACCTTGATCACAGTTGACATGGAAGGCCTTCGGGCACAATCATTTTGTAGGCACCACACGGCAAGCTTCATCATTCGAATTATTTTTTCCTCATGTGAGACCATTTCATCACTGTGCTTGTCGATCAGATCAATTAACTGATTTGTTTGTTCTTTTTCTCGCAATAGATTTATGAGATGGACACTGTCCTCGGGCTGAGAGTCGTCGATGTTTTTTCTTCCACTTATTATTTCCATTATAACAACTCCAAAGCTGTAGACATCGACTTTTTCGGTGATCGACGATGTCAACCATTCAGGTGCCAAATATCCAGTGTTCCTCTCATCACGGTCACTACCTTGCTTTGATCCCTATTTATTAACTTACAAAGTCCGAAATCAGCCACTTTGGCATTGAAGTTGTCATCCAATAGAATATTTTGTGGTTTGATGTCCAAATGGGCAATTTTTCGCCTACAGTCCTCATGAAGATAGCATAGGCCCTTGGCAATATCTAGAATGATCCTACACCGGGTGTACCAGTCAAGGGGGTTATTTTCATGTTCGTAATAGATCCACCTATCAAGCGACCCTCTTGACACATATTCATATACCATAAGCCGCTCAGACTTCTCTGCACAAAAGACAACCAACTTGACAAGATTGATGTGTTCAATGGTGCCAATGGTCTCGACCTCAGCCAAGAATTCTTTCTTTCCTTGTGTCGAACCTTCCAAACGTTTTACTGCAACTCTGACTTCACCTAATTTGCCTTCAAAAACCGATCCGAACCCACCTTCTCCGAGCTTCCTATTGAACCCTTCAGTGCATTCTCTCAACATTTCGAAAGAAAATCTCATTGGCATTCCAGGCAATTGATCAGAATCAAATTCTTCATCTTTCTCTTCATACTTTCTCCTCCTTCGTAGATAAATAACAACAACAATAACAAGCAACACAAGAGTAGTAACAGCTCCAAGTGTAGCACCGAAAATCACCTTCTTTTTGTTCTCATTTGAGGGGCTAAGATGTGCCTTCTCTCTGTTTCCGTTAGAGGGGCTAAGTTGCACCTTGAGGTAAGCAGAGGAGTTGTAACCAGCATTTTGAGGTTCTATTGAATGCAAGGAGAATATCTTCGTCACCCACACACATTTTAGACCAGTGGACAAAACGGCCATGCAGGAGCAATTCTTCAAGCAGGTTTCCTTACAGGCATCCATGGTTGTTTCGTTATACGTTACTGCATGAAAGTTTGTGTAGTTTTGATCATTGTAATAAATGTTGGGAATGGTCAAGAGCTGATGGTGTTGTATTTCCTGACAAGAGATGGCAGTTAATGGTATGCAACCAAGGTGTGGCTTGTGTTCATCCACGAGCTTGAAGTAGCTTGAGCTTGAATTTTTCTCAAGTGGACATGTGCATTGCCCCCCTCTGCATATGCCATACTCCCCGCAAACTGTTGGGTAATCACAAGCATCCGTCCCCATGGACCCTAGTATATCATACACCATTGTCCAGCTCTCAGCAGATCTTGACCATTCATACAATCTAAGGTGTCCATCTGAATCTAATCTCATGTACTGTAGTGTGGATTGAGCTACTGGTAATGTGATACTTTCATTCAAAAAATCTTGTCCCAAAATGAAGCTAAGGCTTCCGTTCATTAATGTAGCCTTTGTCGGATAATTTCCTATCTTGGCTATTGGAATCTGCATGTTGTACTGAAAGTAGATTTGTGGTGGTGTGGATTCAGCATAAGCAAACAACCCATCTCGTTGTACAGTGATATACATATTTGTTGCAGATATATTTGTAGTGAGCCTCGTACCTTCCACAAGTGACTGTCCAGCGAGTATTGCGTCAGTAGGATAATCAAATGATTGCCACACTGTTGAATTCTTCTGATCAAACAAGAGCAGATTGCTGGTCTCGGTGATCTTCATGCCATCTACACCTCGGCCTGTAATGTTGCTTGACCAGATGTGGGTACCATCAGCATCACGAAGGACCAAGTTTCCATCTGCGGTAAACTCAAGGGTGGCATTCTCCCTGACAGGGCGAGCCCTGTTGGCGATCCAGACGATCTGCCGATTGTAAATGCCGACCATGGTGTTGGTGAAATCACCAATTGATACCGCAAAGACGAACTTGTCGCACAGGAACATGGACGAGACACAATAGAACCCTGCGGCAACGTAGAGTTCGAAGTCGGAGTGATCTTGGAGTTGTGCTATGCTTAGGATGTTGCGGCTGTAGTTGCGGTTGTCGAAGAAATCGTCTCTGTTGATCCAAATCATCGAGCGTTTGGCCATGGAATGATAGTCCAAGGCCTTCACCACGGAGAGCAGCGCAGTGCCGCAGCCGCAAGCACGAGGAAGAAGAGAATGGCAGGACCCATGGTACGTACGTGCTTCAATGGAAACTGCATTTGATTAAGAAGAATCGGTTAGCACGAGGACGAGGATGAAACCGCAGCAAGAAACTGGAGCCGAGCTTGCCGAGTAGAAACAAGATGACACCGTCATCGCACCTGACAGCCGACGGCGAAGACGTGATTGCAGGTGCAGGAGAGATGGCCGGACTTGGAGTAGCTCTGGGATTTTTGGAGGTGGGATAGTCTGGCTCCGTCCAACGCGCGGTTGCGCATGTGGTCTACCGATCTCCCCTTGTTTGACTTTGACAAGTTCGAACTACCGATCTTGTTAGACATGTAAGAATGATGTGCTGCATTAAAAAAAATTATTTAGTATATCTCCTTGCTTGAAAGTCAGAACTATCAATCTCCCCTTAGACATGGAAGCACATCGTTGCAAACAAGAAAAGAAAAGGCAAAAAAAATAAAATACATGGAAGCACATAATGTGCTGCATTCAACACAAATATTTAGTACTCCCTCCGTTCCTAAATATTTGTCTTTCTACATATTTCAACAAGTGACTACATACGGAGCAAAATGAGTGAATCTACACTTTAAAATATGTCTATATACATCCGTATGCGGTAGTTCATTTGAAATCTCTAGAAAGACTTGTATTTAAGAACGGAGGGAGTATCTCCTTGCTTGACAAGTCTATACCTCAAGAAACTTCACATGGCTCAGCCGTGGGTATCTCTGAACTCCCTTCCAGCCATTTATGGGGTGACTATGCACTTACAGTGTCTCTAACTGATCCCTACAAAACTTTAGGGAAGTAAAATTTCACCTTTTCTCCTCTAAACCGCACGTAACCCATACCTTATAATGGTCAGAAGAGTAAATTTTATCCTCCACGGCCGCCTCGACTCCTAAATATACTCGGTCGCCCATCC
>NC_041391.1:717749027-717767648 GCF_002162155.2 Triticum dicoccoides | reverse complement strand
CTCCGGTGCCGCCTTTCTTTCCTCTGCCGGGCCCCATAGCACCCGCCACCTCTCACCGTGCTCTTCCTGCACCCCGGTTCTCGTCACCGGCGCAAAAATCAATGGTTCTGCATCGTAACTTTGTTAAACAACGTGACAAGTTGTATGCGCCTGGAGACTTGACTACCGAAGGTTGTAGTTCAGGATAGACTAGGAGTTTGTTATAGTTTATATTCTTGTTATCTTGAATGTCTATCTCTAGTCTATCCCTTGTTCTCCAAGATTGTAATCCCAACAACTTTGTACGCTATCAGGGAGGTCGCGACCCTGCCTATAAACACGAAGCCGTCGGCCCTGGCAAAGGCACGACGTTCCCAGCCTTTCTCACATGGTAATCAGAGCCTAACTCTTCCATCCATCTAGCCCTAGCCCTCCATCGCACAAGCCTTCGCCATGGCATCCTCCAGCTCATCCAACTCCCACTAGTAGAAAAAGTGTCAAACGTGCAGCACATTAGTGCCGGTTTGTATTAGAGCCGGCACTAATGTATACATTAGTGCCGGTTCCAACGGCTAGCCGGGCCGCTCTCATTAGTACCGGTTCGTGACTAACCTTTAGCACCGGTTCGTGCCACGAATCGGTACTAATGAGGGTGGTGGCAGGATGTTGTCAGTCTGGGCCCCCTCCAGCACCTTTAGTACCGGTTCGTGTCACGAACCGGTACTATAGGTCCTCCTGCATATAAACCCTTCGTCCAGCTCGCTCTGTTCTCCCCCCTTTCCCCTCTCCTCTCCTCTCTGTTCTTCCTCTTCTCCCCTCGAGCTCATCACACATTTTGCCCAAAATTTGTCAAGATTTGAAGCCCCCCATCCATTCAAGTGATCACAAAGGTTAGCAACTTTGTCCTTTCATCTCTCATTGCTAGATTAGCTCTTCCCATGCTTTGTATAGTTACTAATTTGTGAGTTTAGTAATTTGGGAGGAAATATATATAGGTGCTAGTATTTGATTTATATGCAATTTGAGGTCAAAAATAACACTTAGTTTGCATATGTAGGTGTGGTTTACTTAGTGCCTTCTAAATCTCCGTCGTAACCACCGTCGATCGCCCGCACCGTCCCGTCACAGGCACCACCTTGTGGTGAGCCTCTTGTTCATGAAATTTTATATAAAAAATTGATGTTTGTTTTATTTGGATATATAGTTAATCATGTAATAATTATCTTACCCGTACGTTGTTTGTTATACATAGTGCCATGGTTTTGATATCCGTCCCCGTCGGCCCTCGTCCTTGTTATGATTCGGATGTGGTATATATTCTCTTTTAAAACTATTTGTTGCATTTCGTGTTTATGACAAATTATGCCCATCAAGTTGACATAGATATTTTTATCTAGGAGGTATGTGAACCGGAAATTCCAACCGACCCTATTGTCGAGAGGTTAAATTTAGTTGAAAGAGAAAATGAGTACTTGAAAGAAAAATTGAAAAGAATTGAGGGCGATAAGATGGAATTGGAGTTGCATGTTGCCGATGTCGTCGATGATCACAAGATCAAGATGGAGAAAATGCGCTTGAAGAATAGAAAGATTAGAAAATATGCCATCGATAGTGAGGCTTGGTATCATTATGCTGTTGGATCAATTGTTACCTTAGTTGCGATCTTGATCGCATTTGTTGTTGCATTTAAATGCTTTAGCTAGAGAGTTATTTGTTTGTTGCATTTAAGTGTTGTATGAACTTTATGTATGAACTTGTATTAATTTGGTCTATTCGGTGTTGTGTAATGAAGATGAGCCGGCAATGGATGTACGATGACCGATGCTCTCCCCAGTTCATTGAGGGCGTGCATACTTTTCTGCTTGCGGCTGAGGCAAATAAGCGGGCGGATGGTTTTATGCCTTGTCCATGTGCTGGCTGTAAGAATGGTCACAATTACTCTACGTCAAGAACCATTCACGTCCACCTGTTTGAGTCCGGTTTCATGCCCCACTATAATGTTTGGACCAAGCATGGAGAAAGAGGGGTTATGATGGAAGACAATGAAGAAGAAGAGGACGACGACAGCTATCCTGGCCATGGGTTCCCTGAATACGATGATACAACAATGGGGGAAGAAGCTGAGCCGGTAATGCGGGAAGAAGCTGAGCCGGCAATGCGGGAAGAAGCTGAAGAAGAGGCATCAGATGAGCCCGTTGATGATCTAGGTCGGGCCATTGCCGATGCAAAGAGAAACTGCGCAAGTGATTTGGAGAAGAAGAAGTTGCAGCGCATGTTAGAGGATCACAAAAAATTGTTGTACCCGAATTGCGTAGGTGACAAGAAAAAGCTGGGCACCACACTATAATTGCTGCAATGGAAGGAAGAGAATGGTGTATCTGACAAGGGATTTGGAAAGTTGCTGGTAATGATAAAGGATATGCTTCCAAAGGACAACGAATTGCCCGAGAGTATGTACGAAGCAAAGAAGGATGTCTGCCCTCTAGGGTTAGAGGTGCAGAAGATACATGCATGCCCTAATCATTGCATCCTCTACCGCGGTGAGTACGAGGATTTGAACGCTTGCCCGGTATATGGTGCATTGCGCTATAAGATCAGCCGCGATGAGCCTGGTGATGTCGAGGGCGAGCGCCCCAGGAAGAAGATTCCTGCCAAGGTGATGTGGTATTCTCCTATAATACCACGGTTGAAATGTTTGTTCCAAAACAAAGAGCATGCCAAGGCGATGCGATGGCACAGAGAAGACCGTAAGAAAGACGGAAAGTTGAGAGTACCCGCTGACGGGTCGCAGTGGAGAAAAATCGAAAGAAAGTACGGGAAGGAGTTTGCAGATGACGCAAGGAGCGTATGGTTTGGTCTAAGCGCAGATGGCATTAATCCTTTTGGGGAGCAGAGCAGCAACCATAGCACCTGGCCTGTGACTCTATGTTTGTATAACCTTCCTCCTTGGTTGTGCATGAAGCGGAAGTTCATTATGATGCCAGTGCTCATCCAAGGCCCTAAGCAACCCGGCAACGACATTGATGTGTACCTAAGGTCATTAATTGAAGAACTCTTACAACTGTGGAATGGAACAGGTGTACGTGCGTGGGATGAGCACATGGGGGAAGAATTTGACCTAAAGGCGTTGCTGTTCGTGACCATCAATGATTGGCCTGCTCACAGTAACCTTTCAGGATAGACAAACAAGGGATACCGCGGATGCACGCACTGTTTGGATGATACCGACAGTATATATTTGAATAGTTGTAAGAAGAATGTGTACCTGGGACATCGTCGATTTCTTCCGAGCAGGCATCCCGTAAGAAAGAAAAGCAAGCATTTCAAAGGTGAGGCGGATCACCGGACGAAGCCTCGCCACCGTACTGGTGCTGATGTACATGATGTGGTCAAGGATTTGAAGGTGATATTTGGAAAGGGTCCTGGCGGACAACCTGTTCCGAAGGACGCGGACGGACGCGCACCCATGTGGAAGAAGAAATCTATATTTTGGGACCTGCCATATTGGAAAGACCTAGAGGTCCGCTCCATAATTGACGTGATGCAAGTGACAAAGAATCTTTGCGTGACCCTGCTTGGCTTCTTGGGCATGTACGGGAAGACAAAAGATACACCTGAGGCACGGGAGGACCAGCAACGTATGCACGGAGAAGAAGGCATACATCAGGGTCATGCAAGCTACGCTCTTACCAAAGAAGAGAAGGAAATCTTCTTTGAATGCCTGCTCAGTATTAAGGTACCGTCTGGCTTCTCGTCGAATATAAAGGGAATAATAAACATGGCAGAGAAAAAGTTCCAGAACCTAAAGTCTCATGACTGCCACGTGATTATGACGCAACTGCTTCCGGTTGCATTGAGGGGGCTTCTACCGGAAAACGTTCGATTAGCCATTGTGAAGCTATGTGCATTTCTCAATGCAATCTCTCAGAAGGTATTCGATCCAGAAATCATATCAAGGTTACAGAATGATTTGGTGCAATGTCTTGTCAGTTTCGAGTTGGTGTTCCCACCATCCTTCTTCAACATCATGAAGCACGTCCTAGTTCACCTATGCGAAGAGATTAACGTTTTGGGTCCTGTATTTCTACACAATATGTTCCCCTTTGAGAGGTTCATGGGAGTCTTAAAGAAATATGTTCATAACCGTGCTAGGCCAGAAGGAAGCATCTCCAAGGGCCATCAAAATGAGGAGGTCATTGTGTTTTGTATTGACTTTATTCCTGACCTTAAGCCGATTGGTGTTCCTGAATCGCGGCATAAGGGCAGACTGGATGGAAAAGGCACGCTAGGAGGGGAACAAATAATATGTATAGACGGACATTCTCTCACTGAAGCACACTACACAGTTCTACAGAATTCCACCTTGGTGGCTCCGTATATGGATGAACACAAGAATTTGCTACGCTCCAAACACCCAGAGCGGTCTGATGACTGGATTACACGTGAACAAACCAGGAGTTTGGCCAACTGGTTGCAGACACGTACCATGCATGACACCTCTATTGAAGATGACCTGTACTTGCTGTGTTGGGGAACGTTGCAGAAAACAAAAATTTTCCTACTCGTTTCACCAAGATCATCTAGGAGTTCATCTAGCAACGAGTGATTAGATGCATCTACATATCTTTGTAGATCGCGAGCGGAAGCGTTCAAAGAACGGGGATGAAGTAGTCGAACACGACGTGATCCAAATCACCGATGACCAGCGCCGAACGGATGGCACCTCCGCGTTCAACACACGTACGGAACAGCCACGTCTCCTCCTTCTTGATCCAGCAAGGGAGGGAGGAGAGGTTGAGGGAGATGGCACCAGCAGCAGCACGACGGCGTGGTGTTGATGGAGCTGCAGAACTCCGGCAGAGCTTCGCTAAGCACTATGGAGGTGGAGGAGGTGTTGGGGAGGGAGAAGGAGGCAACCAAAGGCCAGGGCGTTCAGGTATGAAGTCCCTCCTCTCCCCCACTATATATAGGGAGGCCAAGGGGGGGTGGTGCGCAGCCTAGGAGATCCAATCTCCTATGGCCGGCGGCCAAGGGGAGGTTTCCCTCCCCCCCAAGGCACTTAGGAGGTGCCTTACCCTCCTAGGACTCTTGCCCCCTTAAACCCTAGGCGCATGGGCCTATGTGGGGCTGGTGCCCTTGGCCCATTAGGCCAAGGCGCACCCCCTTACAGCCCATGTGGCCCCCCGGGACAGGTGGACCCACCCGGTGGACCCCCGGGACCCTTCCGGTGGTCCCGGTACAATACCGATAACCCCGAAACTTGTCCCGATGCCCGAAACAGGACTTCGCATATATAAATCTTTACCTCCGGACCATTCCGGAACTCCTCGTGACGTCCGGGATCTCATCCGGGACTCCGAACAACATTCGGGTTACTGCATATACATATCCCTACAACCCTAGCGTAACTGAACCTTAAGTGTGTAGACCCTACGGGTTCGGGAGACAAGCAGACATGACCGAGACGACTCTCCGGTCAATAACCAACAGCGGGATCTGGATACTCATGTTGGCTCCCACATGCTCCACGATGATCTCATCGGATGAACCACGATGTCGAGGATTCTATCAACCCCGTACGCTATTCCCTTTGTCTATCGATATGTTACTTGCCCGAGATTCGATCGTCGGTATCCCAATACCTCGTTCAATCTCGTTACCGGCAAGTCACTTTACTCGTACCGTAATGCATGATCCCGTGACCAGACACTTGGTCACTCTGAGCTCATTATGATGATGCATTACCGAGTGGGCCCAGTGATACCTCTCTGTCATACGGAGTGACAAATCCCAGTCTTGATCCATGTCACCCAACAGACACTTTCGGAGATACCCGTAGTCTACCTTTATAGTCACCCAGTTACGTTGTGACGTTTGGCATACCCAAAGCACTCCTACGGTATCCGGGAGTTACACGATCTCATGGTCTAAGGAAAAGATACTTTGACATTGCAAAACTCTAGCAAACGAACTATACGATCTTGTGCTATGTTTAGGATTGGGTCTTGTCCATCACATCATTCTCCTAATGATGTGATCCCATTATCAATGACATCCAGTGTCCATAGTCAGGAAACCATGACTATCTGTTGATGAACGAGCTAGTCAACTAGAGGCTCACTAGGGACATGTTGGTGTCTGTTATTCACACATGTATTACGATTTCCGGATAACACAATTATAGCATGAATAAAGACAATTATCATGAACAAGGAAATATAATAATAATGCTTTTATTATTGCCTCTAGGGCATATTTCCAACAGTCTCCCACTTGCACTAGAGTCAATAATCTAGTTACATTGTGATGAATCGAACACCCATGGAATTCTGGTGTTGATCATGTTTTGCTCTAGGGAGAGGTTTAGTCAACGGATCTGCTACATTCAGGTCCGTATGTACTTTACAAATCTCTATGTCTCCATCTTGAACATTTTCACGAATGGAGTTGAAGCGACACTTGATGTGCCTTGTCTTCTTGTGAAACCTGGGCTCCTTGGCAAGTGCAATAGCTCCAGTGTTGTCACAGAAGAGCTTGATCGGCCCCGACGCATTGGGTATGACTCCTAGGTCGGTGATGAACTCCTTCACCCATATTGCTTCATGTGCTGCCTCCGAGGCTGCCATGTACTCCGCTTCACATGTAGATCCTGCCACGACGCTTTGCTTGCAAATGCACCAGCTTACTGCCCCCACCATTCAAAATATACACGTATCCGGTTTGTGACTTAGAGTCATCCAGATCTGTGTCGAAGCTAGCATCGACGTAACCCTTTACGACGAGCTCTTCGTCACCTCCATAAACGAGAAACATTTCCTTAGTCCTTTTCAGGTACTTCAGGATATTCTTGACCGCTGTCCAGTGTTCCTTGCCGGGATTACTTTGGTACCTTCCTACCAAACTGACGGCAAGGTTAACATCAGGTCTGGTACACAGCATGGCATACATAATAGAACCTATGGCTGAGGCATAGGGGATGACGCTCATCTCTTCTATATCTTCTGCCATGGTCGGACATTGAGCTGAGCTCAATTTCATACCTTGTAACACAGGTAAGAACCCCTTCTTGGATTGATCCATATTGAACTTCTTCAATATCTTATCAAGGTATGTGCTTTGTGAAAGACCTATGAGGCGTCTCGATCTATCTCTATAGATTTTGATGCCTAATATATAAGCAGCTTCTCCAAGGTCCTTCATTGAAAAACTTTTATTCAAGTAGGCCTTGATGCTGTCCAAGAGTTCTATATCATTTCCCATCAAAAGTATGTCATCTACATATAATATGAGAAATGCTACAGAGCTCCCACTCACTTTCTTGTAAACGCAGGCTTCTCCATAAGTCTGTGTAAACCCAAACGCTTTGATCATCTCATCAAAGCGAATGTTCCAACTCCGAGATGCTTGCACCAGCCCATAAATCGAGCGTTGGAGCTTGCACACTTTGTCAGCACTCTTAGGATCGACAAAACCTTCCGGCTGCATCATATACAATTCTTCCTTAAGGAAACCATTAAGGAATGCCGTTTTGACGTCCATTTGCCATATTTCGTAATCATAGAATGCGGCAATTGCTAACATGATTCGGACAGACTTCAGCTTCGCTACCGGTGAGAAAGTCTCATCGTAGTCAACCCCTTGAACTTGTCGATAACCCTTAGCGACAAGCCGAGCTTTATAAATGGTCACATTACCATCCGCGTCTGTCTTCTTCTTAAAGATCCATTTATTTTCTATGGCTCGCCGCTCAACGGGCAAATCAGTCAAAGTCCATACTTTGTTTTCATACATGGATCCTATCTCGGATTTCATGGCTTCCAGCCATTTGTCGGAATCCGGGCCCGCCATCGCTTCTTCATAGTTCGAAGGTTCACCATTGTCTAACAGCATGATTTCCAAGACAGGGTTGTCGTACCACTCTGGTGCGGAACGTGTCCTTGTAGACCTTCGAATTTCAATAGGGGCTTGATCAGAAGTATCTTGATCATTTTCATTAACTTCCTCTCTAGTCGGTGCAGGCACCTCAGGAACATTTTCTTGAGTTGCGCCATTTTCCTGTTCAAGAGGCAATACTTCATCAAGCTCTACTTTCCTCCCACTTACTTCTTTCGAGAGAAACTCTTTCTCCAGAAAGGACCCATTCTTGGCAACAAAGATCTTGCCTTCGGATCTGAGGTAGAAGGTGTACCCAATAGTTTCTTTTGGGTACCCTATGAAGACGCATTTTTCCGATTTGGGTTCGAGCTTTTCAGGTTGAAGTTTCTTGACATAAGCATCGCATCCCCAAACTTTTAGAAACGACAGCTTAGGTTTCTTCCCAAACCATAATTCATACGGTGTCGTCTCAATGGATTTCGACGGAGCCCTATTTAAAGTGAATGCGGCAGTCTCTAAAGCATAGCCCCAAAAGGAAAGCGGTAAATCGGTAAGAGACATCATAGATCGCACCATATCTAACAGAGTGCGATTACGACGTTCGGACACACCATTACGCTGAGGTGTTCCAGGCGGCGTGAGTTGTGAAACTATTCCACATTTTCTTAAGTGTGCCCCAAACTCGTGACTCAAGTATTCTCCTCCACGATCTGATCGCAGAAACTTGATTTTCCTGTCATGTTGATTTTCAACCTCACTCTGAAATTCCTTGAACTTTTCAAAGGTTTCAGACTTGTGTTTCATTAAGTAGATATACCCATACCTACTTAAATCATCAGTGAGGGTGAGAACATAACGATAGCCACCGCGAGCCTCAACACTCATTGGACCGCACACATCGGTATGTATGATTTCCAATAAGTCGGTTGCTCGCTCCATTGTTCCTGAGAACGGAGTCTTGGTCATTTTACCCATAAGGCATGGTTCGCACGTGTCAAATGATTCATAATCAAGAGACTCTAAAAGTCCATCCGCATGGAGCTTCTTCATGCGTTTAACACCTATGTGACCAAGGCGGCAGTGCCACAAGTATGTGGGACTATCATTATCAACCTTACTTCTTTTGGTACTCACATTATGAATATGTGTAGCATCACGTTCGAGATTCATAAAGAATAAACCATTCACCATAGGAGCATGACCATGAAACATATCTCTCATAAAAATGGAACAACCATTATTCTCAGATTTAAAAGAGTAGCCATCTCGAATTAAACGAGATCCCGATACAATGTTCATGCTCAAAGCTGGCACTAAATAACAATTATTAAGGTTTAAAACTAATCCCGAAGGGAGATGCAGAGGCAGCGTGCCGACGGCGATCACATTGACCTTGGAACCATTCCCGACGCGCATCGTCACCTCGTCCTTTGCCAGTTTCCGCTTATTCCGCAGCCCCTGCTTTGAGTTACAAATGTGAGCAACTGCACCGGTATCAAATACCCAGGAGCTACTACGGGCACTAGTAAGGTACACATCAATTACATGTATATCACATATACCTTTTATTTTGCCGGCCTTCTTATCCGCTAAGTACTTAGGGTAGTTCCGCTTCCAGTGACAGCTTCCCTTGCAATAAAAGCACTCAGTCTCGGGCTTGGGTCCATTCTTTGGCTTCTTCCCGGCAGCTTGCTTGCCGGGCGCGACAACCTCCTTGCCGTCCTTCTTGAAGTTCCTTTTACCCTTGCCTTTCTTGAACTTAGTGGTTTTATTGACCATCAACACTTGATGTTCCTTCCTGACTTCTACCTCTGCTGATTTCAGCATAGCAAATACTTCAGGAATGGTCTTTTCCATCCCCTGCATATTGAAGTTCATCACAAAGCTCTTGTAGCTTGGTGGAAGCGACTGGAGGATTCTGTCAATGACCGCATCATCCGGGAGATTAACTCCCAGCTGAGTCAAGCGGTTATGCAACCCAGACATAGTGAGTATGTGCTCACTGACAGAACTGTTTTCCTCCATCTTACAGCTGAAGAATTTGTCGGAGACTTCATATCTCTCGACCCGGGCATGAGCTTGGAAAACCATTTTCAGCTCTTCGAACATCTCATATGCTCCATGTCTCTCAAAACACTTTTGGAGCCCCGGCTCTAGGCTGTAAAGCATGCCGCACTGAACGAGGGAGTAGTCATCGGAACGTGCCTGCCAAGCGTTCATAACGTCTTGTTCCGCAGGGAGAACGGGTGCGTCACCAAGCGGTGCTTGTAGGACATAATCTTTCTTGGCAGCTATGAGGATGATCCTCAGGTTCCAGACCCAGTCCGTATAGTTGCTGCCATCGTCTTTCAGCTTAGTTTTCTCTAGGAACGCGTTGAAGTTGAGGACTACGTTGGCCATTTGATCTACAAGACATATTGTAAAATATTTAGACTAAGTTCATGATAATTAAGTTCAACTAATCAAATTATTAGTGAACTCCCACTTAGATTAGACATCCCTCTAGTCATCTAAGTATTACATGATCCGAGTTAAACTAGACCGTGTCCGATCATCACGTGAGACGGACTAGTCAACATCGGTGAACATCTTCATGTTGATCGTATCTTCTATACGACTCATGCTCGACCTTTCGGTCTTCTGTGTTCCGAGGCCATGTCTGTACATGCTAGGCTCGTCAAGTCAACCTAAGTGTTTGCATGTGTAAATCTGTCTTACACCCGTTGTATGTGAACGTCTGAATAAAACACCCGATCATCACGTGATGTTTTGAAACAGCGAACTGTCGCAACGTTGCACAGTTAGGGAGAACACTTCTTGAAATTAGTGTGAGGGATCATCTTATTTACTACCGTCGTTCTAAGTAAACAAGATGCAAAACATGATAAACATCACATGCAATCAAATAATAAACGTGACATGATATGGCCAATATCACACAGCTCCTTTGATCTCCATCTTGGGGCTCCATGATCATCTTGTCACCGGCTTAACACCATGATCTCCATCATCATGATCTCCATCATCGTGTCTCCATGAAGTTGCTCGCCAACTATTACTTCTACTACTATGGCTAACGCGTTTAGCAATAAAGTAAAGTAATTTACATGGCGTTTCTTGATGACACGCAGGTCATATAAAAGAATAAAGACAACTCCTATGGCTCCTGCCGGTTGTCATACTCATCGACATGCAAGTCGTGAATCCTATTACAATAGCATGAACATCTCATACATCACATATAGATCATTCATCATTCATCACAACTTTGGCCATATCATATCACAAACCACTTGCTGCAAAAACAAGTTAGACGTCCTCTAATTGTTGTTGCAAGTTTTACGTGGCTGAATTAGGGTTCTAGCAAGAACGTTTTCTTACCTACGTTAAAGCCACAACGTGATTTGTCAACTTCTATTTACCCTTCATAAGGACCCTGTTCATCGATTCCGCTCCAACTAAATTAGGAGAGACAGACACCCGCCAGCCATCTTATGCAACTAGTGCATGTTAGTCGGTGGAACCGGTCTCACGTAAGCGTACGTGTAAGGTTGGTCCGGGCCGCTTCATCCCACAATACCGCTGAAGCAAGAAAGGACTAGTAACGGCAAGAAAGTTGACAAATCTACGCCCACAACAAATTGTGTTCTACTCGCGCAAGAAGAACTACGCATAGACCTAGCTCATGATGCCACTGTTGGGGAACGTTGCAGAAAACAAAAATTTTCCTACTCGTTTCACCAAGATCATCTAGGAGTTCATCTAGCAACGAGTGATTAGATGCATCTACATACCTTTGTAGATCGCGAGCGGAAGCGTTCAAAGAACGGGGATGAAGTAGTCGAACACGACGTGATCCAAATCACCGATGACCAGCGCCGAACGGACGGCACCTCCGCATTCAACACACGTACGGAACAGCCACGTCTCCTCCTTCTTGATCCAGAAAGGGAGGGAGGAGAGGTTGAGGGAGATGGCACCAGTAGCAGCACGACGGCGTGGTGTTGATGGAGCTGCAGAACTCCGGCAGAGCTTCGCTAAGCACTATGGAGGTGGAGGAGGTGTTGGGGAGGGAGAAGGAGGCAACCAAAGGCCAGGGCGTTCAGGTATGAAGTCCCTCCTCTCCCCCACTATATATAGGGAGGCCAAGGGGGGTGGTGCGCAGCCTAGGAGATCCAATCTCCTATGGCTGGCGGCCAAGGGGAGGTTTCCCTCCCCCCTAAGGCACCTAGGAGGTGCCTTACCCTCCTAGGACTCTTGCCCCCTTAAACCCTAGGCGCATGGGCCTATGTGGGGCTGGTGCCCTTGGCCCATTAGGCCAAGGCGCACCCCCTTACAGCCCATGTGCCCCCCCGGGACAGGTGGACCCACCCGGTGGACCCCCGGGACCCTTCCGGTGGTCCCGGTACAATACCGATAACCCCGAAACTTGTCCCGATGCCCGAAACAGGACTTCCCATATATAAATCTTTACCTCCGGACCATTCCGGAACTCCTCGTGACGTCCGGGATCTCATCCGGGACTCCGAACAACATTCGGGTTACTGCATATACATATCCCTACAACCCTAGCGTAACTGAACCTTAAGTGTGTAGACCCTACGGGTTCGGGAGACATGTAGACATGACCGAGATCGCTCTCCGGTCAATAACCAACAGCGGGATCTGGATACCCATGTTGGCTCCCACACGCTCCACGATGATCTCATCGGATGAACCACGATGTCGAGGATTTAATCAACCCCGTATGCAATTCCCTTTGTCAATCGATATGTTACTTGCCCGAGATTCGATCGTCGGTATCCCAATACCTCGTTCAATCTTGTTACCGGCAAGTCACTTTACTCGTACCGTAATGCATGATCCCGTGACCAGACACTTGGTCACTCTGAGCTCATTATGATGATGCATTACCGAGTGGGCCCAGTGATACCTCTCCGTCATACGGAGTGACAAATCCCAGTCTTGATCCATGTCACCCAACAGACACTTTCGGAGATACCCGTAGTCTACCTTTATAGTCACCCAGTTACGTTGTGACGTTTGGCATACCCAAAGCACTCCTACGGTATCCGGGAGTTACACGATCTCATGGTCTAAGGAAAAGATACTTTGACATTGCAAAACTCTAGCAAACGAACTATACGATCTTGTGCTATGTTTAGGATTGGGTCTTGTCCATCACATCATTCTCCTAATGATGTGATCCCGTTATCAATGACATCCAGTGTCCATAGTCAGGAAACCATGACTATCTGTTGATCAACGAGCTAGTCAACTAGAGGCTCACTAGGGACATGTTGGTGTCTGTTATTCACACATGTATTACGATTTCCGGATAACACAATTATAGCATGAATAAAGACAATTATCATGAACAAGGAAATATAATAATAATGCTTTTATTATTGCCTCTAGGGCATATTTCCAACATGCTGTCCCAGTTACCATCTTCGAACATAATGACTTTCAAAGGGTACGAGATAAATGGTAATACATTTTACACGATCGCCGAAGATAAGAAGAGCACCAACCAAAACAGTGGTGTCCGCTTTGATGCAGAAACCAAGACGGGAAAGGAAACATACACTACTAGGGAAAAGGCTAGCAGCAGCGCGGGTTTTAGATGTATCAGTAGCGCGGGTACCCGCGCTACTAATACGACGCTACAGCTAACTCATAGCAGTAGCGCGTGCGCACCCGCGCTACTGCTACACAAGTGTAGCAGCAGCGCGGTTAGGGGAAGCTCGCTACCGCTAGTAGCGCTAGCGCTCTTTTGCTGGACGCGCTACTGCTATTGAGGCGCTGCTGCTAACTTTTATACACTCACTACTGCTAATTTAAGTAGTTTTTTTTGGCATATTTGTTTTGTATTTGAACCGGCTTTGTAGAAGAATCTTTAGCACATAGAAATGTCATGATGATACACATACAAATGCCTGCGAGACCACAAATGTAATCATAGCATGTACATACAAATAGTCTCTTCATAATCATCATCCAACACAAAGTGATATCTTGTCATCATCTTGAAAATAGCAATACATGCAAGTCTCGAATACTTGCAACTACAACAATGTCATCCATCTAAACAAAGGTATACGCAAGAAGTGCTATCACTATGAGTGAGAGCGGAACTATGCAGTATATGAGGTGGCGGTTACGAGTCCTCTCTCGCGCTAGCGTGAACCTCAAGTAACTAGCTTCTCCTTCTTGTTTTCTTTTGAAGCCTTTATGGCTGGCGCCCGTGAACCCATTCACTTGCGCCTGACACTCATGCCACTCGTTGTACACCCCCGGAACCTTCCCTTTGTACACGACATAGCATTTCCATCTCGCCATCAAGAAACTGGGTACCTGTTAGAGATGCATGTTCATGAAGAGGATGTACAATCATATATATGCAACAAAATGTACTAGAGCAACACCAAAAAAGAAAGGTTAGCAACTAGATGCAACATATATAGTACGCAAATTAATTAACTAGAGGTACGCAGGTCATCGTACGCAAACTAACAAAGTAGCGTTACGCAAGTTCGGCAGGGACCGTGGACATCACAAAGTTTCATCGCTACAAAAAGTATACAAGTTCAACCGACACATATCATCATCATCGGCATCATAAATCACTAGAAGTTCCATCCTTCCATATCATCGAGGACGAACCCTAGCTTCTTGAACGGCGTGAGGTCTAGCCGTTGCATGCCTATGCAAGTTCGGACGTCAGTTCGCGATATAGGGCCGTGGTGGAACATCCCCTTCTCATCGACGACTTCTTTCATGATGATCGTCGCAATGTCGCTTTGGATGCGAAAGAAGTCATCTCTAAGTTTATAATTCACTTCTCCATGAGATTCTAGCCACTTGTGGATATGATCATCATTTCTGCTGTTAATGCGAAGCTTTTGGTGATCCGTGTTGAACTGAATCATGAGATGGACGATGTAGAATCCACCTTTCTTGCTTGGTTTTGGGACATGGATGCAGGAGAAGTTAGTTTTATGCGCGAAACCCATCTTCTTGTTCCTTTGTTTCTTGATATGCACATGGCCACCTCTAAAGCTGAAGCCTTGGACAGCATCATCTAGAATATTCATTATGTGGGTGTAGTCCTTTTTCTCGTAGTCTCTGGAAGGGTCAAAATACATGGCGTGGGAGACTTGCGGGTAAAGAACGATAAGGACGGCGCGCCCGTTGCTGCGGGGAAAAGACACCTCAAATTATTCCCCATATGAGAGAGAAGGAATGATTGAAATGTACGAAAGGGTTGTCTGGAACTGACTTACTTTGGATGATAAGGCACGAGGACAATTTCCCGGTCCTTATTCTGTACCATGAAGTTTTGGAGGTACTCCCTAGCAGTTTCACGCTCAAAGTCGCCGAGACTCAAGAAAGACTCGTGCATGTAGTACGGATCCGCCACACAGATTTGCGAGACTTCTTCACTCTTCATGACGGAGCCCATATGTAGCGCAAAAAGGCGGACGATAGTAAAATCAAGCCGCCTTGTTAGAAACATCTCAAAGATATGGTCAAACCGCAGGAAGAACACCTCCGCGGGCCGTGTGTCGACGTAGCACTTCCCCTCAGGCACACGAGCCGCGTATGTCGGATATCCTGGATCCTTTGAGGCTAGTAGGCTTTTCTCAGTCGACAGCACATGGTCGTGCAGTCTCCTGAGATCCCCTGATAGTGCCTCCAGCGGTTTCGGCGGTAGCATCGGCTCGCCCGTGAGATGGAACATGACCGCACCTTTCACGGGTACACGCTCTTCAGAATGCATCGTCTGGCTGTTGTGTGCTCTGGCTTGTTTGGAGGCAGTTACCTTCCCCGATCTCTTCCTCTCCTTTTTCTTGGGCACACCTTCCAGACCCTTCCTTAACCCCTGCCCAAGTGTTCCCGGGCTAAGTACTGTACGACCCTCGTGCTCGGCTAGTTCAGCCTGTGTTGAGGCGGCATCTTCAGCCGTGTCCTGTGAGGATTTCATGAAGAGAGACTTTTTGCAATCCATGGTACGACCCTGCCCGGGCATATCATCCATATCCTCATTAGCAAGCTGATAGCCCGATTCATCATATGGTTGACTCATCATATCTATGTCACAGTCATATGCGTTTGTATTGAGGTAATCCATAGGGTCGACCTCCGTCTCATCATCCATTCTCTGTTCTACAGGAGAAATTACATCAGCCAGTACTATTGCACCCCCTTCATCATGTCGTCCGCCGCTCTCACCCGGCACTACAGGAGCTGGTAATTGCGTAGGTGGGGTGGTGGTCTCCGCACATGCTTGTTGATGTGTGGTAGTTATTGGTGTGCTCTCGGCCGGCTCCAGACGAATAAGATTCTTCGGCCATAGCAGCACCCAACCCTTGCAGCGTCCAATCCGCGGCGGGGTCTCGTCGTCCGCTCCCACATGCTGTACTGGAGGAGGCAAATCCTCGTGCCCCGATTTCACACTGGTCAAGCTAACCCTGAAGTGCCCAGCGGGGATCGGTTGGTTGTGGAATGTGCGTTGAGAGGGGTCCATTATCATCCCCTTTCCCACGTCCACCTTCTGGCCTTTGATCAAGTAGAGTATGGTGCATGGGGTTTCTTTCTCCTGCAAACACATATGTCTGTGGCGTAAAACAACCGAAAGGCAACAAAAATGGAATATTATCTATATATATATATATATATATATATATATATATATATATGTTGGTGCGACATGTAATTACCGTGACGGCGTCGAGCTCAGCCAAAGAAGAAGGCCCACCTAGCGCGCCTGAGACTGAGGACGGGCTGCTATGAGCGGGAGCGGCTGCGAGAGGAGGCCCGGTTGCTTGAGCAAGTGATGGTGTGATGGTGTTGTTATTCATGGAGTTGCTCGCGACAAAACTGGGCATCGGGAAATCATGTACCGTCTTGTCTGGATTTTCCTTCGCCCAGTTGATGATAACTGGAACCAAGTTAGTAGCGAAATCATTTCTGCAGGCAGTTACAGCTGCATTGACTGCCTGCTGTAGCAACTCACATTTGTCCTCGGCTGCTTTTTTCGCGTCCTCAGCTGCTTTTTTCTCGACCGCAAGCTTCACCTTTGCATCGATGTCCGCCTGACTAAACTTCTTTTTCTGCTTCTTGGCCTCCGGGCCGTCGTTGTAAAACACCTTCCACGTGGCGCCGTCTCCAGCACCGTGCACACGACCATATTGCAGCCGCTGGTCCAACGGGAGTCCCTTAAGTTCGTTCAAGGCCCGGTTGAGAGGGGTGTCCCACTTGGGCCTCATCGGAGAAGTAGGGCTTTCGGCTGCAAGCCGGTGTTGCTTCTCTAGTAGTCTAATCAATTTCCTCGTGATCTTGTCCGTGTAAAAAACCTTTTTCTCCTTGTCCCACTTGTAGTGGGCCCTGATGAACTCATGCTCCAAGGGGTTGGTGAACTTCGCGAAGGGGTCTGGGAGACCCGCGGCTTCATGTTCCGCATCCTCCTTATCCCATATGGGCCTTTTACCGAGGTAGCCACGGCTTCCGAGGTGATGCTTCCCCGTGTTCCTTTGCTGAAGGCTTTTGAATTTCGCAGCCTTAGCCTTGGCTGCCTCGATAGCGCAAGTGTCCTTGAACTTTTCGAACTCCTCTTCTGTAAGTGTCGGATTTTCCTCTAGAATCTTGGACAGGGGTTCATCAGCCTCAATAGCTCGTTTCACCCTCCCTTTCCAGGAGGCCAAATCATTGCTGAACATGCCCATGGCGTGATTGTTAATCTTTTTCATCTTCGGATCATCCCACGGTTGTTCTATGTTATCATCCCGGTCGGGGCAACTTGAATCTCTTGTGCAACTTCGTTAGGAGCAACTGCGTCAAATGTTCTTTACTCCTTAAGTCATCATCGTTGATGCTCGCGCATTCCCGTAGGATGCATCCTACTTGGTTCCCATAGCACTTGCGAGGTTCTTCCGGCTCTAACGGCTCAAACTTGCCAGGTGCCATCTTTGTGATCACAAGTCGTCCAATCCCTAGTTTGTTAGATTTTCGTATCCTCTGCTTCTTATGCTTCCTCTATTCGGTATCGGCATCGGGGCCGGTACCTTCCCCACCGGTACCTTCCCCGCCGGTACCTTCCCCACTGGTCTCGGCGCCGCCATCGGTGCCGGCGCCGTCGGTGCCGGCGCCGTCGGTGTCGATGTCGGCATCAGTACCATCATCGAGGCCGACCTGCAAACCTTGCTTAGCAGTCAAATAGTCGAGGTACTCTTGTTCACCCTCATAATCCATCTCGTCTGCATCTTGGTCAGAAGGCCCAGTTTCTTCGTTGTTCGACATGTTTCCTATGATTAAGTGGCCTCATTTATTTCTAAAAGTATGAATAAATGAGAAATGACATAAAAAGAAATCTATGTGCCAGCACTCGATATGCCAACTATGTAGCACAAATCATGCCTTTATTCACGGGAAATTTCGGCATGACCTTTGCTAAAAAAATGGACATATCGAGCACCTGAAATTCACCGAAACGGAAATGAATCAACATTCCGGCGTAACATAGGCCACTCGGATCATTTTCCAAACATGACATGTCCAAAACATGACATATGCACATATCACATGTCCAGTTCAAATTTGCATATAAATTCAGCTAATTTTGAAACCTAGCTAAATTCATAACTAAATAGATAACCTAATTAATTAACATTAAGAACCCTAGAAGAGAGGGGGGGGTTACAGAGAGTGCAGGGGCGAGGAGGCAGGCCCGATGACGGCCGGCAGGGGAGAGGAGGGAGGCGAGGG
>NC_041391.1:717736794-717748639 GCF_002162155.2 Triticum dicoccoides | reverse complement strand
AGGCGAGGGCCGACGGGTCGGGGGCGAGCGCGCCGGGGTCGGGGGCGAGCGCCGGCGCCGGAGTCGGGGGCGAGCGGCGTGGTCGCGGGCGAGCGCCGGCGCCAGAGTCGGGGTCGAGGGCCGGGACGGGGGCGAGCGTCGGGGCTAGCGCCGGTGCCGGCGGAGTCGGGGGCGAGCGCCGGGGCCGGGTCGGGCGCGGCGGAGCGACGGGGGAGAGAGAGTAAGGATTTGGGGGGAATGGCGGGATGAAGCAGGGCGAGTGAGAATTTTGGGTTAAGTGGACGTAGCAGTAGCGCGTTACGTCAAAACGCGCTGCTACTAAATTCTGTAGATGTAGAGGTTTAGGAGAAACGCGCTACTACTAAGATCTGTCGCTGCAGCGGTTTAGGAGAAACGCGCTACTACTAAGATCTGTAGCTGCAGCGGTTTAGTAGAAACGCGCTGCTACTGCCGTCGCTACTGCCAGTTTTCCTTTTTCTTTTCCTTTATTTTATCCCACTTTTATTTCCCGAGGGCAGTGAACGAAGGGAGGGCGATATATATTGCATCATTTGACGGTTAAATATGTATGCAAAATAGGAACATATATATTACACATCATTGGACCCATGCATAATAATGGCTAAGTGTGTATACAAAATAGGAACATATATATATTACACATCATTGGACCCATAACATACGTTTCCTCAGTGCTGATGTTTTCATTTTTGAGTCAGCTTCTTTCCCTTCTTGTTCGTCGAAGAATAATTGAGCCCCTCATTGTGACTTTGCCTTTTCCATGGAGTACGATTTTTCTTAGGTAATGTAGTATTGATTCTTCTTTTGACGTATACTTCATCATCATCGTCATCTTCCCTCATTGGGTTGTCGTACTGATCATAGTCTTCCTCGTTGGCGACTCCATCCATTCCAATGATGTTCCTTTTGCCTCTCCTCACGACAACACGGCTGGGATTGCACGGGTCAGTTATGAAGAAGCATTGTGTCACGTGCTTAGCGTGTACCCATGGCTCGTTTTTTGCGATAGTGTTCACAGTAGCGCTCTTGGCGTCGGGTATAGTCATGGTAGTGAACATCCGGCTTTCTCTTTCGACATTCTTAGCCCATCTGACACGGAACATCATCGTGTTGTGCAGTCCAGAGTAGTCACGCTCCCAGATCTCCTCGACCCTTCCATAAAATCGTTCAGTTGTGCCGTTGTCGCTGCCGGTCATGCATTCCATCGTCACCCCTGAGTTCTGATCATCACTGTCCATATCTTTTGCCTCCGTGTAGAACGTGTATCCGTTGATATCATATGCCTGATAGGTTACGAGGTTGGGCGAGGGGCCATGTGCTAAGGCGTATATGAGCAATCCGTCCTTAGAGCCCTCCTCCGGGGGATTAGCAATAATATGCTCTTTGAACCAATGCAGGAAAGTGGAGTTGTGCTCTCTAGTAACTTCGGCGTCCGTCCTGCATACCCCCCGGTCACGATACTTCTTTGCGATAATTTCTTTGTGCAGTGCCACGAAAGGATCTACCTCATCTAGGTGTTGTAGCACTACCAAGTTTGCTCTGTCAAAGTCGCTGCATCGATTTGAGTAAGCCACGTGCAGTTTCCTGCGACCGTTGCAGTGACCATATCCTTCGAGCCTCCCATCGTGCTTGTTAACGGGCAAACCAACACTAACACCAGGCGGCTGGTCTGCGCCATATAGAAAATTCTCACAGAAAGAGATGCACTCTTGTGCCAAATAGCCCTGGACGATGCTTCCATCCGGACGGGACATGTTACGAACGAATCCTTTGATTGATCTCAGCCTGACTTAAGGTGAAGCAAGAGGGGGGGGCAATAATCCTCTTTCTTTAATTTCTTGCCCTTCTTCTCCCGTGCCTCTGTCTCCGTCTCTGTCTCGTCTGACATTTTACGGGGCGGCATGTGCAGATCTTCCCTGATTTTCAAATCTTGCAAGTCTTTTCTTGCCTTCGGCCCATCCTTGGTCTTATCCGGCATGTTCATCAGTGTTGCGAGCAAGCTCTCAAGGACATTCTTACAGAAATGCATTTGATCAAGGCAATGAGGTGTATTCAGTTTGTGCCAGTACTCCAAGTCCCAGAACACAGACCTCGTCTTCCATACCTTCAGCAGCGGCTCCGGCGCCTTTCTCATCGTCTTTCCCGGCGCGGGGCACTCCTTCTAGTTTTTCAACAGCTCATTGATTTTGGCACCGCTCCGCTTACGTGGAGGTCATCGATGCTCAGCGTGACCATTGAATAGATCTCCACGGTTTCTCCACGGGTCGTCCTGTTCAAGCCATCTTCGATGCCCCATGTACACGATTTTCCCAGACCCGCCATCTTTCCTTGACGTTAGCTGCTGAGACGTTGTATCATCCATGCACCGCGTGCATCCGCAATATCCATGGCACACCTGGCCTGCCACATATCCGTAACCGAGATAGTCCTGCACTGTCGTGATCAGCGCGGCTCCCATGTTGAAATACTCACCTTTGCTGGCGTCCCATGTCTTGGTCGGTGTTTTCCATAACGTGTCTAACTCCTCTTGAAGTAGCCCCAGATACAAATTAATATTATTTCCTGGTTGTTTCGGCCCTTGAATAAGCATGCTCATGTGAATGTACTTCGATTTCATGCACAACCAGGGGGGAGGTTGTACATCCATACAAACACGGGCCATGTACTATGGTTGGTGTTCTGGTTGCCAAACGGATTCATGCCATCGGTACACGCGCCGAGCACGATGTTCCTTGCATCACATTCAAAATACCGATAGAAGTTGTTCAACGCTCTCCACTGGCTTCCATCCTTCATGTGTCTCAGCTTCGGATCATCTCCATCGTCGGGCTTCTTCCTCTCCGCGTGCCAGCGCATTAGCTTTGCTTCCTTGGGATCTACAAAATACCTCTGGAGACGGGGAGTGATCGTTAAGTACCATACAACTTTCTGGGGACATTTCTTCCCGGCCTTCTTGTATCGAGAAGCATTGCACACCGGACAGCTTGTTTCTTCCGCGTGCTCCTTCCGATAAATTATGCAATCGTTGATGCATGCATGGTATCTAACGTGTGGCAGATCAAGAGGGCACACGATCTTCTTGGCCTCATCAACACTAGTAGGACATAGATTACCCGCGGGAAGAACATCCTTTAGGTACTTGAGATGCTCATCGAGGCTAGTGTCGGTCCATTTGTTTTTAGCCTTTGTCTTCAGGAGTTGGAGCGTGAAACTCAACCGGGTCACCTCAGGATTGCAACCATCATACAATGGAGTGTTCGAGTCTACCACCAGTTGCTCCAGCTTAGCCTCCTCTCTAGAAGCAGCTCTCTCAGTACTTGTCTCCTTGCGAAGCAATGCTTGAACATGAGGGTCCCGCACAATTGAACTTAGTACCGACGAACTCTGCTGCGTGGAGTCCATGTCGTTCTCTCCGCCGCCATGTCCGGCCCCTTCTCCTCCGCCATGCCCGGCCCCTTCTTCGCCGCCATGTCCGGCCTCTTCCCCGCCGCCATTATCGATCATCTCTTCGTCTTGCCCCGTGTCATCATTGCCTGCCCCGTCGGCATCCTCAACATCGTCATCCTCATCTTCAATTATCCACCGAGTATAGCCATCCATGAAACCAGTCATGAGCAGGTGCGCTTCGACACGACCATCGTCATGGGGGGCGAGCCAAACTATTCCTTTGCATTTTCGACACGGACATAAAACCTATGTCCGGTTATTTTCTTTCATGTCTTGCACCGCCGACCGCAACCACCTGTCCACCATCGTTCCACTGACCATCGTCAACTCTGCATGGTAATAATAAAAAAATTGATTGTAAAAATGCATGCATGCATCAAAGTCATAAAATTTTTGGCATGACCTTCCCTAAAAATAGGACATATATGGATCTAGAGTTTGCCCAGAATTCGCCGAAACGGAAATAAATCGACATTTCGGCAAAACATAGGCAACTCAAAAGCACAATTTGGCGACGTCAACTGATGCCACACACACAATTTCCACAAACATATCACACACACATAAACACATTTCCATTTTGCAAAAGCATGAAATTTTCATCACCTCTATCTCGATCGAGATCGAGCACACGGTGGAGATGATGTTGTAGGGAGATCAAAAGTGCACAAAGCTCTTCTTGACAAAGATAGATCTACTTAGGGGGCAAATAGGTCACTTAACTAAATCCTACATCTACCTAGCTACCTAATTTAGGAGGAGACAACTTCAACTAGTGGAGGGGGAAGGAAAAAGAGAAAGGAGATGCATTAATGGAGGTGGTGTAGTTATGTAGGAGTAATGAAGAGAGAGAAGGTGGATAGAGAAGAGAGAGAGTAATGGGGGAGAAGTATTGAGAAGAAGAAGAAGAGTGAGAGTGGGAGCATGTGGTGGAGGGAAGAGAGGAGAGGGGGAGGTAGGGGGAAGGGAAAAGAGGAGGGGGAGGGGAGGGACGGGTGGGGAAAGGTGTTGGGTTGGTGCGGGTTAGCAGTAGCGCGGGAGAGAAAACGCGCTGCTGCTAAGTACTTAGCAGCAGCGCGCTTTGCAATACGGTGCTACTGCTAACTGGGACAAAAAATTGTGGCAATTTGAAACTTACCAGCAGCGATCTCGAAAAAAGCGCGCTACTACTACGTACTTAGCAGTAGCGCTGTTCCTGCGACCGCGCTACTGCTACTTAGAGTTAGGTGAACACCGCCGGTCGATATTTGTAGCAGCGCGTTTCTGGCCGAGCGCGCTACTGCTAAATCCTTATCAGCAGCGAGTTTACGTAACACGCGCTACAACTACTTAGCAGCAACGCCCCATTTTGAACCGTGCTGCTGCTAAGATTCTGTGTATAGGCTTTTCCCTAGTAGTGATATTATGGTTATATACAGGACATATGGGAACTTGACTATCGACGTGGTTTAAATGTCCCTTTGTTTCGGTGCAAATGGGTCAATATGACACGAGGCGGGGTAACGGAAGACCCGCAGTATGGAATGACAACAGTGGATCTCAACAATCTTGCGTATGCAGACGAACCATTCGTCCTAGCCAATGATGTGGCACATGTTTTCTATGTGAAGGACATGTCTACCAAGCCAAGAAAAAGAAAAGATAAGGAAGCGAATGCATCGTACGATGAGCCAAAGCGGCACATAGTTCTTTCTGGGAAGAGAAACATCGTGGGAGTGGATGACAAGACAGACAAGTCAGAAGATTATGAAAAGTTTGATGAAATTGCTCCATTCACAGTGAATATTGACCCGAGCATCCCGTTAAATGATGAAGATTTTCCATGGTTACGGCGCAAAGGGACACACGCGAAGAAAACGTTTCACACCCAAAGATCTGGGATGTGATCGGCTTCACTATCATCACTTTCTTCTGTGTTTCACAACCAGGAGGGAATGTCTGTAATAGTTAGGGTAGTTATGTGTTTTGGCATTTGAAACGCGAAGAAATTTTATGTGCAAACAAATTCTTTTCATGCATTTACTGACTTTTTTCCAGCTAAATGACCCTGAAATTGAAAAGCAATTCAAATGAACTCAGAAAAGGTTGAAAGTTGGCATGGTATCATATTTCCATACAAATAGCATGTGCAAGAAAGTAGAGAGGGTTACGGCAAAAACTGGATGCACTTCGTGTACAAAATGGACAATCTCTTTCGAAGTATCAGGGTTTCCGACGAAAACTGAACTGTTACAAAGGCATTTCATTTTTAAATAACCTAAGCATTACTAAATTGAATATAATGATAAAACACACTAATATTAAACATAAGAAAAAAGAATCACTGAAAAAACTTTTTTCAAAGTTAAGTTATTCACAAACTAGTGATTCACACAAATTTCAAATAATTCAAAGTTTAAATTATTCAAATTTGAAATCAACCGGCACTAATAGAAAGTTTGTAATTTTTTGTACCTAAAGCAAAAATATTCACAAAGAAACTCTAAATACAGCAAAAAACAACTCAAAAATAAATAAAACAAAAAAATAAAGCAAAAAAAAATTAAGAAAAAAAGCCCGCCTACTGGGCCAAAGCGGCCTGCATACGACTAGCGACACAACCTTTCATTGGGCCAGGATGCAAGCCCGTGAAGGCCTAGTAGGCCTACAAGGCGAGGAGGACAGGTAGGCCCAGTAGGCCTGATTAGGAGAGGAGCTCGAGAGAGCTACCACACTGGGGCTTATAAACCAGTGCGGTAGACCCTCGACTAGCGAGGTGGGACTAAACTTCCGCACCGCACCTGCGCCAGCCCACCCCCTTTAATACCGGGTCGTGGCACAAACACTACTAGGGAAAAGCCTAGCAGCAGCATGGGTTTTGGGCCTATCAGTAGCGCGGGCAGAAGCGCTACTGATAAGGCGCTACAGCTAATGCTTAGCAATAGCGCGGCTTGACCCACGCTACTGCTAAATTGACTTAGTCGCAGCGGTTCTTTAGAACATCGCTACTGTTAATTAGTAGTAGCGCTTCTCCTAACCCGCGCTACTACTATTATTTAGTATTTTATTTCTTTTTTATTTCATGTTGTATTCATACACCTTTACACAAGTTTTCATACAACAGGAATTTAGAGATAGTTTTTACATCATAATGAGTTATTACATCATGGGGTGAAAGAACCGTGGACTAGTTTCAAGTGGATGTCCATCCACTTGAAACTAATCTGCGGTTCTTTCACCCAATGATATAATAATATCATCATCATCATCATATCATTAACAGCTTAGCATCATAATACATCATTGTCATATAACACCTCCTCAATATCATCGTTTTCATCATTGACATCACATAACACCTCCTCAAGATCATCATTATCAACTCTAACACATTATCACATAATAAACATATTGTACCTCATAGGACCTATTACATTCGATTAAGACCTACTACATTTTCTAAGGTAAAATAACAAAAAACAAGATAGCCCCTGACTCTCCATTATGGAGAATGGAGATTAGCCTGTCTCCCATTCTTGCCTTTCGCTGAATGTTACTTCCAAGAACCTCCTTGCGAATGTCCATACATTTCTTCCATTCTCTGACGATCATGTGTTCACGGGTTTTAGAAATCCGATATGTACAGGTGAGCTCCGTAGATTTACCTGGCAGTATGTTCAGAACTGAGAGACGACCATGCAGAGACATCAGATGAGGCACACAATCCATCGGGAGTTTTTGTTGAAAAACATAATAATAACTTCGTAGTTAGCAATGATGTACTAGTTTTAGAAGTATGCAAAAAATGCACGAATGTCGTAATAGTAAAAAATCTTACCAGGGTATCTCCAGAGAAGTTATCGTTGTTCAACACATGCACTAGTGGCACGTATTCACCATAATTTGGAGGAGTTCGATAATAGGCATTGTAATTCTCAAGAAGAGTACAAAATGCGATCAGATGATTTTTCTCCTTATACGTTAATTGGGTGCCTTCGGTGTAGTGGGTTTTATCTACCATCTTCCGCACAGTCTTTGAAGAATCAAAATAAGCTATCAACTATTTTGAAATAAACAATATAAATTAGTTAATAACTATGTTTGAGAAACTCACATAGCGGTACAATCGCAAGCGTATCAACAAGGACCCAAATGTCCATATTGTCTTCCTCGCTGTCAGGATCACCAAGATCCATGGTGATAATCATACCCTCATCAAAACCATACATTTTGCAAAGTGCTTCCCAATTTTGGCAACCAAAATGGGTTACGCTCTGAGCATTGTACAGATTTACTTCAAAATCCATATCATGATGGGTCCTTAGGTGTATTATCTTTGTTTCGAAATTTTCATGGTCTTCAAAACCCATCCTCTCCAAGACATAGCGTCTTGCATGGCATGGGATAAGCTAGTCGAATTGTAAAATATGAAAATTAGACGTTGAAATAGTTGAAGTCATGCTTAATGGAGAAAAAAACTATTGTCGTCGTTGCGTACCGTATGAACATCACAGGTCTCCTCGAGCTTAATGTTGAAGCGCTGATCGTCGTCCAGCCGAACGAACCTGTCGCACATACCTCGATCGTCGTGGCACCAGCTACACTCCCCCGGGAGACCGTCGTCGTCCGAGTACGACATTTCCTACAATCATAATTCAAAGATTAAACTTGTACATATTCTAGCACAAGTCATGTCAGAATTCACGACAAAATCCGGCATGACCTTTGCTAAAAAAGGACATATCGAGCGCCTGAAATTTGTCGGAACGGAAATTAAGCAACACTCGAACAAAACATAGGCCACTCGGAGATGTAAACTGAACATGAACGGCCACTTGGGCAACCACATATCCTATTTGAGCAACAACACAAGATATACAAGGATATTTGGCTGGTCTCACCTCGATGTCGGAGGGGGTACGTCGGTGACTGGGATGACGGCGGGGATGTCGGAGGGGGTCGGTGACGGGGACGACGGAGGTCACCTGAAACCATATAAGTTATCACTAGCAACAAAACATGTTCAACTAGTTTTATTAATTCAACTAGTTCTTACTAAATATAAACTTACTATAAATAGAAAAAAACTAGTTCTTTCTAAAAATAAAATAGTTCAACTAGTTATATTAATTATCTTACTAAAAATAGATTAGTTCTGTTAATTCAACTAGTTCAACTAGTTTATTAATTTACTTACTAAACTAGTTCAACTACAACTAAAGTAGTTCAACTACCACTACTACTACTAAAAATCTAGTACTAACTAAGCTAAATTAAAATCTACTACTACTAAATTAACATCTAGTACTAGCTAACCCTAAATTAACATCTACTACTACTAAATCTAGTACTAACTAGTGGGAGGGGGTGGGGGGCGACGGAGAGGTAGCTAGGGGCGGCGAGGTCGAGGGCGGTGGGGGGAGGGCTGCCGGCGGAGGAGGGAGGAGGGGCGGCCGCAGGCGGAGGGAGGATGGCGGCGGCGGAGGAGGGAGGGGCGGCCGCAGGCGGAGGGAGGATGTGCGAGGAGGATGGAGGAGGGACGGAAGGAGGGGAGTACCTCGGCGGCGGACGAACGAAGGCGGCGGCGGCGACGGACGACGACGGTTGACGCGGGCGAGAGTGAGAGTGTGAGTGAGAAGGGTCGGTCCTCCCGTGGGGATAAGGTAGGGATAGTTGTAGCGCGTTTGACAAAACGCGCTACAGCTAACCTAAGTAGCAGTAGCGCTCTACAGCATAGTGCGCTACTGCTATAGCTAGCGGGGGGCCAAGGTCATGGCAACTATAGCAGTAGCGCCGTAGGCTACAAACGCGCTACTGCTACTTCCAAGTTAGTAGCGCGTTTGGCAGACACGCGCTGCTGCTAAGTAGCAGTAGCGTGGTATTTTGAAGAGCGCTGCAGGTAAGATTCTGTGTATAGGCTTTTCCCTAGTAGTGAAACCGGTACTAAAGGGGGGCCTTTAGTACCGGTTTGTGCCACCACCCGGTACTAAAGGGGGTCGCTTCCCGCCGCTTGGCCTGGCCAAAACAGACATTTAGTACCGGTTGGTGGCTCCAACCGGTACTAAAGGTGCCTTCTATATATACAACTGCTACGAAAATTTCAGTTTCCCTCTGTTTTTGTTCCTTTGTTCCGTCGTCTTCGTCGCCGTCGCCGCCACCCTCGATCATCGCCGCTCGTCTCCGTCGCCGCCCCGTCCCCGTCGCCGCCCCCGTCCCCGTCGCCGCCCCGGGCCCGTCCCCGTCGCGCCGTCCCCGTCCCCGTCGCGCCGTCCCCGCCGTCGCCGCCCCGGCCATCGCCTCGCCGTCGCCTCGCCTCGCCGTCGCCTCTCCTCGCCGTCGCCTCGCCTCGCCGTCGCCGTCGCCCGCTGTGAGTCCTCCAGCCCCGAGCCCGTACACACACACAAACATGTTTAATTAGTTTAGGTAATTAGTCTTTAATTAGTTTAGATTATTTAGATTATTATTTTGTATGTTTAATTAGTTTAGATAATTAGTGTTTAATTAGTTTAGATTATTTAGATTATTATTTTTTCACTATTATATATGTATGAATGCATGTTAGATGGATATAATTAGTGCTTAATCAGTTAGAAATTAGTGTTATATAGAAATGTTAGAAATTAGTGTTATATAGAAATGTTAGAAATTTTAGTGTTATTTAGATTATTTAGATTAGCATAATTAGTGTTATATAGAAATGTTAGAAATTTTAGTTATCAAAATCCAATCATTAAAAAAATGTTACTTTTTGCAGGCATATAGCTAGTATTTGTTCTCGACGATGCCCGGCCCGCATCCTCGCCGTCGACCCGTCCGCGACGACGTCCAGCCGACCATGTCCGAGACTGGGCTCCACCGGGCTGGCACTAGGACGTGCTGCTTGGAGGGGCGCGCCGCTTGATGAGGAACCCGACCGCGGGTCCCGTCGTCGACCCTGATCTCGTTTGGTGGCGTTCGCGTGGGCCAGTTTCGGTGCGGAGGGACCCGGCCCCGCCGGAGGTGGTACGTCGCCGTGTCAGGGAGGAGGACGAGCACGTCCATCGCTACATGGTTGCGTTAGAGGGCGGCAGGTTCTCCAATACGTGGCAGTATCTTCGGGGATCTCACTTCAGCTATGATCCTGTGAGGGTTCCTTCTCTTTGGGTGTCCACAGCCCGCGCCGGAGGAACCGCGAGTGTCCTAGATTCTTCTGTAGTATTCGATCTTTATTAGCTAATAGCCAGTGATGTAATATTCAATATTATATATTATTCGAGATGATGTATTCGAGATTATATCTATTATTCTAGATGATGTATTCGAGATTATATCTATTATTCAAGACGATGTAATATGAATACTAAATTGTTTTATATTTCTTTTGGATTAGTTAAACAAAAGCTATGGCAGACAATACCGACAGAGAGGGAGAACAGACCATGTTCGATATGATACGCGGGCCAGATGATAATCAGAATGAAGAAGATTATGACGGCTCCGAATTTCTAAACAACACCGGAGAGGGTGATATGACATTCGATCGCGACGACGAAATTGATGAAGTCATGAACTATGATTATGACGATGACGAAGAACATGTTGATCCTGAAACAACAAACACCGGCGAGGTATATATATTTATATAAGCAGGCATCTGGTGCTCATCACATGTTTTAAATGACTTGAAGATATATTAACGAATCGATCTTTGTTCTTTCAGCCATCCGGATCGAGCAAATCTTCAGGCAAAATGACGAAACGAGGCCCGAACAAAAAGTTGAAGCCGGGCGTAAAGTACAATATCGAGGCATGCGGCCCTACTGGCAAACCATTAGCGCCTAAGAAGATTGCAGACAAGTTCGTTCGTCAGTGCGGAGTTCTTGTGAAGGACCAACTCCCGATCAAACTTTAAGAATGGATAGCTATACATGTGTGTATATGTGAATTAATTAATATGGTGGTTTGTGAGACATTGATGATATATATATGCATGATTGGTTCTACTAGAAATTCTATATATATATATATATATATAGGGATTGACTATTCGTCACCCTGGGTGAGGAATAGTTATTCTTCACCCCCCATCTATTTTACTATCAATGGACCGTAATTTTACGTTCCGTAAATTTTGCCTTATTTCTGAAGTAAAAAGAGACCATAAGAAAATATATAATCGTCGGAAAAAATATTTTATGTTATGTAAAATTAAAAATTTAAAAACATAGTGTAAAATACACATAAACTGTAAATTTTCTTGTCTTATGTCCTATATTTTTATTTTCTTATGTCAAATTTTACTTCGTGAATCGATAGGAATGTAACTATTTGAATTCCAAACGTAATTTAATTATGAAATGATCGTAAGATTACCTCGGGTGAAGAATAACTTATTCTGCACCCTGGGTGATGAATAGTA
>NC_041391.1:717731734-717736657 GCF_002162155.2 Triticum dicoccoides | reverse complement strand
AAATATTTTATGTTATGTAAAATTAAAAATTTAAAAACATAGTGTAAAATACACATAAACTGTAAATTTTCTTGTCTTATGACCTATATATATATATATATATATATATATATATATGCATAACGTGTACAATGTGTAGTATCGTAAAATACCAGCAAACGAAAAAGAATTAAAATGGAAACACAAAATTAAATGAAAAAGAAATCATAAAACTAAAAACCCCCCAAACCTTATAGTACCGGTTGGTCTTACCAACCGGTACTAAAGGCTCCAGGCCCCCGGAGCTGGCTCGTGCCACGTGGTTGCCCTTTAGCACCAGTTCGTGCTGAACCGGTACTAAAGGGGGGGGCCTTTAGTGACCACAATTTAGTGCCGGTTATGTAACCGGCACTACAGGGCCTTACGAACCGGTGCTAATGCCCGGTTCTGCACTAGTGTCCACCCTTACCGGCCAAATTACCGAGAAGCTCACCCGCACAAACTTCATCCTCTGGAGCACACAGATCACGCCGCAGCTCAGAGGCGCGGGTGTCTATGGCTACGTTGACAGCAGCACGCCGGAACCAGCCAAGACAGTCGTCACCAAGGACAAGGACGGGAAGGAGACGGCCGCACCAAAGCCCCTTCATCCGATCTGGTTCCGGGAAGATCAGCAGGTACTTGGTTATCTTCTGAACAATCTGTCCAAGGAAGTACTCGTGCAGGTGACCTCGATCTGCCATGCACACGAGCTCTGGACAGTGCTGGCGAACATGTTTTCGTCCCAGTCGCTGTCGCGCATCAACAACATCCGCGTCGCCCTTGCGAACGCACAGAAGGGAAACCAGTCCGTTGCGGCCTTCTTCGCGCACATGCGCTCCCTCGCCGATGAGCTTGCTGCTGCAGGCAAGCCACTCGGCGACGACGAGCTCATCTCCTACATCACGGCCGGCCTCGACATGGAGTACCAACCCCTCGTCTCCGCCCTCGACGCCCGAACTCAGCCTGTCACCCTTGATGAATTGTATGCTCAGATGAGCAACTTCGATCAAAGGGTGGTGCTGTTCTAGGACACAAACTCTGGTGGTGGCGGCTTCAAGTCCTCTGCTAACGCCGTTGTGCATGGCCGAGGTGGTGGATCACGCTACCGCGGGCCAACCCGCGGCAGAGGAAACAACAGCAACAACACCCGCGGCGACCGCGGTGATCGCGGTGACCGTGGCGACCGCGGCGACTCTCGCGGCAGTGGTGGCCGGCCCTCCTACACCAACAATAGGGGCGGCCGCCGCAACTCCTCCAACAAGCGCCTCGACGCCGTACGTTGTCAGATCTGTGGAAAACCCGGCCACACAGCCAAAGACTGTTGGTACAGGTTCGATGACGACGGTGACTCGTCCTCGGATGAGAAGGTGGCCGGGGCAGCTGATGGCTCATATGGAGTAGACACAAACTGGTATGTGGATAGCGGTGCAACCAACCACATCACCGGTGAACTCGATAAGGTGACCATGCATGAGAAATACCACGGCAAAGACCACATCCACACTTCCAGTGGAGAAGGTATGAAGATTCGTCACGTTGGTCACTCAATTATTAATACCCCTCATAGAAAAATTCATCTTCGAAAAATCTTGCATGTCCCTAGTGCCCATAAAAACCTTCTCTCCGTTCATCGTATTGCTATTGATAATCATGTCTTCCTTGAGTTTCACCCCTTCTATTTTTTGATCAAGGATCAGGCAACGAAGAAGGTGCTTTATCGAGGTAGATGCGTTCGTGGGCTCTACCCTTTGATTCGGAGATTAGAAGGTTCAATAAACAAGTTTTCAGTACCACCAAGCTATCTTCAACACGGTGGCACGATCGATTAGGGCATGCAACTTTTCCTTTAGTTAAACGTTTGCTTAGGAAAAATAAACTCTCATATGTTGGAGAGCACAATGTCGAAACAATTTGTGATTCATGTCAGAAAGCTAAAAGTCATCAGTTGCCGTATTCTATTTCCACTAGTATTTCTACCAAGCCTTTACAACTCATTTTTTCTGATGTTTGGGGACCTGCCCCAGCATCTGTTGGTAGACATACATACTACGTGAGTTTCATTGATGATTTTAGCAAATTCTCTTGGATCTACCTTCTTAAGAAGAGATCCCACGTGTTTCAAGTCTTTCTCAATTTCCAAGCTCTCGTTGAACGCAAGTTTGAAACCAAAATCATCGCCCTCCAATCTGATTGGGGAGGTGAATATGAGAAGCTAAACTCATTTTTCCAAAAACTTGGCATAGCTCATCACGTGTCATGTCCGCATGCCCATCAACAGAATGGGTCTGCTGAGCGCAAACACAGGCACATAGTAGAAGTTGGCCTTGCTCTCTTGGCAAGAGCATCCATGCCACTCAAGTTTTGGGATGGAGCATTCCTTACGGCCGTTCATCTCATAAATATGTTGCCTAGTCGGGTCATTAACAATGACACACCCACTGAAAGACTCCTTCATACCAAGCCTGACTACAACTCTCTTCGTGTCTTTGGGTGTGCCTGTTGGCCAAATCTTAGACCATATAACAATCGCAAGCTCATGTATCGATCAAAACAGTGTGTCTTCATTGGATACAGTGCACAACATAAAGGAGTCAAGTGCCTTGATGTCTCCACCGGTCGAGTATACATATCACGTGATGTTGTTTTCGATGAAACCAAATTCCCCTTTGCTGATCTTCATCCCAATGCCGGCGCACTCCTTAGGAAAGAAATTCTTCTTCTACCGTCGCATCTTTCCGGTATTGATCATGGGGGAGAAAATAATTGTGATGATCATACGTTGACTAATCCTCATAACCCTGTGCATGAGTCTGATGATGCAGATACAGCAGTTGACTAATCCTCATAGTTTTGTCATCATTTTTATTGTTTTTCTAGACTAATCTATAAAACATAAAACAATGCCAAAGTTATTCTTTTGTGCATACTTTTGGATTCGCATGAAAATCAATTTGATGGAGCTCCAAAAATACCCAAAAAATCCAGAAAATATTCTTGCATTGAGAAGCTTCCGGAGGGCTCGGAATCCACCAGAGGGAGGCCCTAGAGCCTGCACGCGGCCAGGGGTGCATGGGGCGTTGGACTGTCTTTCCATCACCTCTCGGTGCCCATATTTTTTGTTCGCCCCGAAAACCCTAAACACCGAGTAGTTTTTCTGTTTCCATCGCTGCACCTCTCTCTTCCTCGCCAGATTATCCTACTTGGAGAGGAGTATATGCAAAAAGTTCTTCTTTTATTTATTCGTGGAAACTAGAATTCTTATTGCCAGTTTGGTTAATTGTAGTCGGTACCAGAGATGCTAATTTTGCATTCCACTGTGCAAAGGAATTGGCAATCTTGTTCCAATAAGGTAGGTAATTTTGCATCGAGCAATAATAATAAAAGTAAATGAAAGGAGAGAGTTTTGGTGCTTCAGTGGTCAGCATGACAACACTCAGCACAAGGAGCGTGGGGAAACGCAAAGCCTGTCTGTCCACCGCTTCCCTCTGCAGTAGAGTAGCATCCACCGCTAGCTCTCAGCCTTTCCATGCCCTCCCATTTCTCCTTGGGCGAGCCCCACGCCTCGCTCGTCGAATGTCGGTGTACCTTGATGCTGAAGAATCCCTCCGACTCCTCCCTTTCTCCCTCTCTAGCCCCATCCCCACCTCCTTCCTCCCTTCCTTGCCTCTCGTGGAGGCACATGTTTGCTTCCGCGAGAGACACAACTGTGCCTATCGAAAAAGAGAAAGAAATGTGTTATTTTCTTCTGCGAGAGGCATATAATTGCTTTCCGTGGAGGCACAGGTTTGCTTTCGCGAGAGGCACAAACATGCTTTTCTCCCTACGAGAGGCACATATTTATTTTTTGTGAAGGCATAGGTTTGCTTCCGCCTCTTGGAAAGGAAAAAATGATTTTTTTTTCTTTCACGAGAGGCACATATTTGCTTTTGTAAGTGCAGTGCCCAATGATCCTGGGCATCTGCCCGCGCTCTTGGCTCCTCCGTCTAATAAATGGCTAAAACCTGTTCCGTAACTGGCTTTACCCGGGCAAAACAATTGCGGGCCTTCATTTCTCACATGTTCACAGGCCAACGGTACATAGGCTGAAACAACTTTTTTTTCACGAGTTCACGACGTGAGGGAATTCGTATGATGGACAGATCCATCGCTCCAATTACTCTTTTGTTTCTCGCAGGCGGCGAACGGAAGGACTGGCCGACAGGGGCTAGAGAGGGAGAAGGGAGGAGCAGACGTACACTGGACGGCTACAAGCACGGCCGGCGACGAGCAGACGCCAGACGTTCAGGCAGTCCACTCGTTCCTCTGCCTCTCCTTCCTCCCATCTCTGAGGGAATAATTACTTTGTGCTAGGGATTGATAGAGTTAGGGCTTAAATTTTGCGAATTTTTTGTTGGTGACTAGACAAAAATTATATTTGTGGCTGCTACTAGGTACTATAAAATCAAAGTATTTATTTGAGATCCTTTGCCAAATTATCCCGGACATGCTTCACACTTAGGTGCCATGTGCAATTCTGCATATAGTTGTATTCAGAATACCCATGGTGTATGATCTATGGATCTTCATGATTGGTGCATAATATATGTATCCTTGTGTAACTATTTTTCGTCCAGAAGCCAGGACAATGATATCTCTATCAATTTGAACGTGTGTTAGCTCAACGATATATTATACATTACTTCATTTTAAATTTGCATATTTCTGTGTCTATTCTATTTACGTCTTCACTTCATTATTGATGTGGATTTGTGATTCGAAACTTTGGAGGTATATATTACATGCATATTGTTTATCCGAATACCCGATTTTGATTTCTAGATTATACAATTAGGCTCAACTTGCTCGGGTTCCACAAAACTTCTGGCTCCGCCCCTGCGTGCTGTGCCTCTCGGAAATAAAAAC
>NC_041391.1:717717662-717731414 GCF_002162155.2 Triticum dicoccoides | reverse complement strand
GAGGGAACATGCTTCTGGCTTGGGTTTTTTTCTTCCGTTTTTTCCATGAAAAAATGTTCGTCGAAACTATTAACATGGGATTAGTTTCGAAGATCTCAGAAACCCAACGTAAGAACAATTCACGATTTGAATTCACGGTTTAAAAATTATTCACCGTGCCTTGAAGAAGATGTTCACCTGTTTAGTAAATTGTTCATCATGTATCTTAGAAAGGGAAACCAATTTTTTTTTGAAAAACTATATAATAAAATAAGAAGAGATAAAGAAATAAAAACCTGAACAAAAAACTAGAGCAAAAACCAAAAAGGACACTAGTGCATCGAACCAAACATTTCTTATACGACTTCTTCTGATGTGTGATTTCCCTTCTCGTAGACAAAGGTAGTCTCTTTCTAACTTTTAGCAAATCTCAGCCATCTGATCTAAATCAATAATCCAGGTCGGTAACCACAGTACACAGTTATAAAAATATTAGCATTATCGATATAGGACAAAACGCTATAGTTATGGTCGGTATTGGTCCCCAAGACGGCATACAAGATGGACATACATGTGAACAAGATATATAGTATTGAATGTTAGAAGTATATTTACGTTTAAGATAGAGATAAGAGATAGAAATAGGATAGGCTTAACTTGTCCTCTACTCCAAATCTCTCTCCCTCCATTGTACCTCTATATATATCCCTACACGGGTCAGATTAATATAACATAATATTCAGCCATCCTACAGTTTTCCACATGGTATAAGAGCCATTAGACCAACGTCGCTCGATCCTTGGTCCTTCCACGACTTCTGCGGCATGCCGCCCCCGGGAGATTAATCTCCTCTTCCCGGGGGCGCGGCACCCGATCAATTAAGATCGGCTCATAGTTTAGATCAATTCCATAGATTAGGTCAATTCAATTTTCGAAATTCTATTAGATTAGGTTTTCTTTAGCCACCAAATAAATATCTGAAGACCCAAATTCCGGTGAGAAAAATCCTAGCAGATCGGTGCAGAAATCTTTATCCCAGACGGTGGCCAAATCACGCCACCCGGCGTGCTTCCTGGATCCCTCGCTCGAACAGGCGATGGTGCACGGGCTCTTGCACGGCCGCACACCAAGACTGGATCACGGGAGGGAACTCCACGGCCAGTACGCGGCGAGCCCCCTGCAACCAGATTGCATCCACGTACAGATCGATTTCCAGCCGCTGCACACGACGTTCATCGTCGGAGTCGCAGCCTCGCCAGGGGATTCCATACTGCAGCGCCAACCAGCTGTCCGCGTACGTCGCGCACAGCGCACGAGCGCGTTCCAGAAGAGCAACCGGCGGCTTCTCCAACAGGGATGCGATCGGATCTGCATCAACCCCACAACATCTGCCAGCCCCTCGACATCAAGCTCCACCAAGCGTCCCTGTGCAGCCAACAGAGTCTCCTTCCAGCCATGCGTAGGTATGCCCATGCATGCTAACGTTTCCATCCAGGAATCATGCACATGGACACACGACAATCTCCTACGAGGAGATACATGCAGACATGGACTCCGTGCATCGACGGGCGACACAAGAGCGGTACCCACGGTCAGATGGGCCTCCATCGCCAACTGCCATCTACGTCAACCTGTACGACATCCACACCACCGATCTACACCTCTGCATTGACCCTAAGCCACTTCATCGACCTGTACGACTAGCCTGGCTACCAGCCAACATACTTCATCGAGCACACCTACGAGAAGCGATCTCAACATGCACTGTCCACACGCCAGGCCAGTGTGGAACGGGATGCAATCTTCATCGACTTCTCCGGCACGGCAGGGCATCGACACTTTGTCGCCGCGGAGGGACGCCTTCCAGCGACGCATCATCGTCGACATGCCGCTGCAATGTTATCGCCGACACTTCATCGCCAAGGTCTTCTTCAACGTCGTCTTCACCAACATCTTCATCAACACACCGCTGCCGCCTCGTCCACAAGATGGGCACCTAGCGTCCTCTGACAGACTTGTCTGCAAGACGCGACCTCGACGACGGCAATGACCGCGTCACGACGACGGCATCGACCGCGTCATCCATAACTACACGACTGCATCGACACGGCGTCACTACAATGACGACCCTACACGGCCACACGGTTCTGGCAAAACCGATGTGTGCTCGATGGGCTTCCTCCGGTCTTGGCAAAATCGGTGGACTCATCGCCGACGGCACCCTCTGACATCAGCAAGGTGCATCGTCCACGTCTGCAGCTCCGTCATAGCGCATTTTTTTTGCGCCTCCGGCTTTGTGCGGCTTCATCATCCACGACGACCACACCATCGACCACGACTACCTCGACCACGGCTACATCACCATGATCGGCTACCTCGACATTAAAGGCTACGTCTACAACAACTCATCGGCAACAACTCCAGTCAACAGCGTCCGCCTCGTCACTTGCGTCCACGACACTCCCGCTGTGACTGCGGGAGGGAATAGAGGAGAAGGCAGGAAGGCACTAGAAGGGGACACAGTCACCGCCCTAGGTGCCGACCCATCAGAGACGCAGTTGATGATGGTGCGGCGGAGAAGACGACGAAAGCACAAGAGTTCAAATTCAGTCGTCATCGTCCGCTTCACTCCCGCTACGACTGAGGGGGAATGTTAGAAGTATATTTACGTTTAAGATAGAGATAAGAGATAGAAATAGGATAGGCTTAACTTGTCCTCTACTCCAAATCTCTCTCCCTCCATTGTACCTCTATATATACCCCTACACGGGTCAGATTAATATAACATAATATTCAGCCATCCCACAGTTTTCCACATTGAATACATAGCAAACTTGAAGATGTAAAATATTGACGGGTTCAGGAGGAACCCAGTGAAGAGAAGCATTGCTGATATGCCGAAGCAAATCACCGCCGAGAACTCGAGGATCCGAATGGGCACCATCGCACTATCAGTGATTCTCGGCAACTGAAGGACCACACTAACAGAGCTTTCGGGCCACCACTGAAGGATCATCCACACGGTGAAGCAGGATATAACACCTGACAAGGTACAGGAACACAATATTCTTGTGTACCAGTAATTAGCAAGTACCATCTTGTCGTTCTCATATGCAAACATGTATGCCACCAGACTCGCTGCTGCTGCGAGAACGAGGATTGCGGCTCTAGGTGAAGTTACTTTGTCAACGGGCACGGTGCATCTGGCGTGATCAAAGTTAACGGTGAACCACGCAAGCGCCGCAATAAGCTCCGGCATGCAAACCAGTAACATGTCTTCCTCCATCCATTCTATTGCCATGGTGTGCACCGCTATCAAAAGGACCACGGGGAAGGTCCTGTGAAGCGGTTGTCGCGCCTGCGCTAGATCTCGACTGGCTCTGATCGACATCGCGGCCATCATCACTGCCAGTGAGCCAAGCGCCGAACTGAAGAAGAGGAGGGAGAATGAAATTGTCACTTTGTTGTCCATTGGTCGCTAGTGCGTGGGCGAACAGTATGATAATAGTACCATTGGCAGCAGCCTCCGAGGTTGCCCGCTGCCACTACCCAGGTTATTAGCAGTTGGATTATTTCTGTGGTGCTGCGATCTTCCCTTCTTGACTCGGAATTTGGCCCACAAGGCACCAATGAAAACAACTATGATAGCCGGGATCACAACTATTTGGATGTAACAGTGCATAAGCTGCCATTATTGCAGATGTAGTGCCGACGTAGATCTGAAAATATCCAGTTTGTGGGGCAACTGCTGCAAATTAACCAGCAAATTTAATAGAGCTAATGAATGAAATTATGGGCGATGGCAGCTGAGACTTGTAGCTGGATTCCATAGTAGAAAAAAAACTTATAAGAACAAAATTTAAGGAGTTGTTGTAAGCAGTTACCATAACGGGATCGGAGATGACAACAAGCTCTTGGCCTCCATTGCGGCTGAAAAATTGGGCAATCTCCTGCGCCGCCATGCACCACGATTGGACGAGTGAGGACTGCGGGTGAAGCTGTTGGAGATATATACTTTCCGACATGGTCTATGATGCACTTTTGTTTTGTCGAGAGCGATTACTTTCGGATCAAAGTCAAGCAAAAAAGTACACACCAAGCAGTACTTAGAAGCTACATCATCCATCCCATTTTTTTTTTTGCAAGCTAACATAGTTTGCCAAAAAGATCTTATATTATGGGACGGAGGAAATAGTGGAAGGCTGCTGGATGATTGCACCAAATTCCCACGTACAAAGTTAACAGGAGACAGACAATCCAATCCGGTGAGAAACACGTGCGCGTGCGCAACACAGCACAGGTTGAGGTTGACGAGGTCGTGCCCCCGGCTTAGGTTGCCAACAACCACGACACTGGTGGCTCCGACGAGATGGCCACCCCGATCTCCGATGACGAGCAGTAAGAAAGTACCGTAGTTTGCTATTTTCTTTCGAATGTACAGTAGTCATTTACATTTTTATCTATGAATGAACTGCCTATAATTCCCATGCTCGCGCTGGTCCAACATTTCACATATGTTTAACTGTTCAACATACATAAATCCCTTGTATGTATACAAGACCATTAGCATGTCGCGCCCCATGGCTTCTCGGTTAGAGAGGAAACTAGGGCTCGGATTCGGTTGTTCGGTTGAGTGCCTTGGCGACTCGAACAAAGTAAGGTCAGGGAGGATAATGTACCGAGGGAGGGGGCAGGTCTCTCTGTGCTCGAGGCGCTCTCCGACGGTGGCGACGGAAGAAGGGGCGGGAGTGTGTTTTCTTTTCCTGCTGACGAGACCTAGCTAGCTAGCGGCTTGTCTGGCTAACATAAATCACTTGTATGTATATATGTTTATCTGACTAGAAATTTCACATATGTTTATCTGTTTAACATAAATCACTTGTATGTATACAAGACCATTAGCATCTCGCGCCCCATGGCTTCTCGGCCAGAGAGGAAACAAGGGCTCAGGTTCGGTTGCTCGCTCGCGTGGCTCTGATGACTCGAACAAAGTGAGGTTCCGTCCCCTCGTCCCGTCCCTCGCGTCGCCCCTAGGGCGACTCGAGGGAGTCTAGGGTTTCCGCCGCCGCCTCCCCCACCTTCCCCCACCCCCCTCGCCGCCACCAGAGACGACCGCCGGGAAAGCCTGCGCGGGCGCCGGGGAAGGTGGCGGCGGGGTCTTCGGCGCTTCGTTCTTCGCGGAGGCCATCAGATCCAGGGGCGGCGGCCCTGCTGGAGTGGCGTGCGGCGTGCCTGAGGGTTCGGCCGTGAGGACGGCGAGCCGCAGGCGTGCCAGATCTAGAGGTATTGCCCCCTTCCCTTCCATGCATCCCTTCCCAGTCCCCGGTTCGGTTTGGATCTTGTCGAATCCACTTCCGGTGTGTTCTGGTGGAGCAGATCGGTGTCCGGGGGAAACCTTGGCCGCCTTGGCTGGCCGGCAGCGGTGACGCCGATTTTTGGCGCCGCTTTCCTCCTTGGGGGCGCTGCTGAGGGCACCATCTCTCCCATCTCCGACCCATGTCCGGGTGAAAGCCCAAGATCCGATGCGGATCGGGCGTCGGCGGCGCCCTGTGCACCGTAACCTTCCTGGAGGCGACGCCAAGGACATTGGGATTCAGATGGAAGGGTCTGCAAGTGAGGGGTGGGGGTGTGCTGCCTCCCTTTCAGTGGAGCGGTGTTTCTTTCTACATATTCTTGGCGGAGGCTCTTGGCGGCATGGAGCAGCGGAGGCTTGGCGTCAGATGTGTGGTGACGGACACGCGCAGGAGGTCGACGTTGTCTGGCGTCGTGGTGGCGTCGGCGGCAGCGAGACCGGGCAAGGCCGTTGCAACAGTACAACTCTGAAGATGGATATGTGGTAGGTGGTTGTGGCGGCCTCATACCCGGTAGGTGGCCTGGTTGAGGAGCACGCCGGACTGGTGGGTGCCCATACCCGGCAAGCGTCTAGGTTGGGACCTCAGGTCTTAGATGTTAGGTTTGGCTGCGAGGTCTGTTTGGTATTAGGCCCAGACCATCAGCGCCCCTTCATCAGTTAGATAGGAGTAGCGACAGAGGTTGCGAAGATGGTGGCTTTGGTCTTACTGTTGTACGACTTTGCAAGGTTTTGTGCTAATAATTAATAAATTGGCCGTATGCATCGACCAGATGCAGAGGCCGGGGGTATTCCTCCTTTTCTAAAAAAAACAAAGTGAGGTCAGGGAGGATAACGTACCAAGGGAGAAGGGGCATGTGTGTTTTTTTTTTCCTGCTGACAAGATCTGCTAGCGGCTTGTCTGGGTTGAAGGATGGACGGACCGACGGACTGGATCAATCTGGTCCGGTAGAGCCAGGCAAACTACCGATCGGGAAGGGGTGAAATGCTCTTGGAATATCGGACCCGTGTGCCCGAAACACAAAATGAATCGGCCATACCCCTATAAGCTCTGACAGTCCGACAGCCCACTGCCGTCCGGGCTGCCGCTTTGCCTCCACAGAGCCGCCGCTTCGCCAGGTTCTGCCTCCCCACGGAGGCCACCACCTCTGCTCAGTATCCTGGATTCTCGCATGAGTCTCGTTTCAGAATCTACAAAATATTGCCGATTTGGAATCACAATGAAGCTATCAGATCCAACGGATGGGAACCCACGGGGTGTATTCTTCAGTAGCTTGGAAAACAGTTACGAGTTGCAGCTTACATAGGACATGAAGAGAATACAGTAAATGGCACTAGTGGCTTTTCAGCTATGAAGATATGAAATACTTCACTGACAACCAGACGTACTAGTGTAGTTATTTTCTGGGCAGTGTTGATCTGCTCTCCTGTGAATCGATCTGAACATTGTATTTTCACTACCTTACAAATTAAACAATGATGAAGCTTGTGTCGAATAACTATTTAAACAACCAGATATGCCTTAATTGCATATCAATAAATTGTGAGGTGCAACTTACAGAGTACATCCAGAAAACCATCACCAGGTATCTTCAGCTTTAAAAGTCAGAAATACTACTCTCTCTTGAGTCTTGAATGCCATTCCAAACACACTTCCAAAGTACAAATAGCACATGATAGAAAAGCAGAAATATACAGGCTAAATTCCTTCTGCCCATTAGCCTTCACCTTGGGCCAGATAAGATGGATGCTCGGGATGGGGCTGAGTATGTGGATGGGTTATCTTGAACAAACATGATTGAATTTGCATCAAAAGTTTCTATGCACTCTGCGCCTTCCAATACCTTGATCACATTTGACATGGAAGGCCTTCGGGCGCAATCACTTTGTAAGCACCACACGGCAAGCTTCATCATTCGAATTATTTCCTCCTCGTGTGAGACCATTTCATCACTGTGCTTGTCGATCAGATCAATCAACTGATTGGTTTGTTCTTTTTCTCACAATAGATTTATGAGATGGACACTTTCCTCGGGTTGAGAGTCGTCGATGTTTTTTCTTCCACTTATTATTTCCATTATAACAACTCCAAAGCTGTAGACATTGACTTTTTCGGTGATCGACGATGTCAACCATTCAGGTGCCAAATATCCCGGTGTTCCTCTCATCACGGTCACTACCTTGCTTTGATCCCTATTTATTAACTTACAAAGTCCGAAATCAGCCATTTTGGCATTGAAGTTGTCATCCAATAAAATATTTTGTGGTTTGATGTCCAAATGGGCAATTTTCCGCCTACAGTCCTCATGAAGATAGCATCAGCCCTTGGCAATATCTAGAATGTGTTAGATGTGTATAGATCATTGTGTACATCCCCATTGTATAAGGGGCTTTTCTGCACTTTCACACACATGTATATGTAATGGCCTTTGGCCTTCAGGAAATACTAGTTGCTCATTATCCAACATGGTATCAGATGCTAGGCTAGCCATTCCCCCCCGCACGCTGCAACTCCGTGCACTTTGCCCGTAGCCTCCCCACCGCCGGCCGTCTCCGGCCCGTAGCCTCCCCACCGCGGGCGTTCTCTTCCACGTCCAGCTGCTGTCTCCTCCGCTCCCGTCCGTTGCTGGCACCGGCGGGGCTCGCTCGTCCGGCCGTTGCTGCCGCCGCCGGGGCTCGTCCCGCCGTCGCCGCGTCCTGCCTCTCCGGCTGCCGCCGGGGCTTGTCCAGCCGTCGCCGCCTCCCGGCCTCTCCTCCGCCTCCGAGGCCCATCCTGCTGCAGCTCCTCCGAGGCCCGTCCTGCTGCCGCCGGGACTTGGCACTGTTGCAGCGATGTGGTCTTACCTCTGTCAGCGCTATCAGCCCTCTGGTGATGCTCTCTATCTATCTATGGTCCGTCACGAGCATGCACTCCAGCAAGGTGATTCCTCTGTTGATGAGTTCTATTCACAGTGCTCTGCCATCTGGCGTCAGCTTGACTCTCTTCGGACAGTTGTTTGTGGAACCTGTCGTTGCTATCAGACTACTCGTTCGGATCTTGAGTTTCAGCGGGTCCATGAGTTCTTATCTCGTCTCCGGTCTGAGTTTGAACCCCGCCGTGCTCACTTGCTTGCTCGTGGTCGTGTTCCTTTCTCAGAGATACTTGCTGAGCTTCGTGCTGAGGAGACCCGCCTTCGATCTGCTGGGTTACTTCTGGTTCCGTCAGTATTGGCTGCCCGGGCTCCTGTGTCGGCTGCTCGCCTCACTGCTCCGCCGCTCCTACCTACTCCTCTAGGGGGGTGAGCCGTCCTCCTTATGCTGAGAAGGGCACATCGCGCCGCGACACCGTCTGTGGTTACTGCTCCCGGTCAGGTCACCCAGAGTCTGACTGTCGCCAGAAGAAGCGAGATCAGAGGTGCTCCTCCTCCGGTGGGACTCCCGTGTCTTCCTCGGCTCCGTCACTCACTGACCAGGACATTGTGAGGCTCAAACGCCTCCTGGCTTCCTCAGGCTCTTCGTCGACTGGTTCAGCTGCTGCTGTGACTGCAGCCACTTCTCCACCACCACAGGCATCTACACAGTCAGGTACATCCTCGTGGGTTTTGGATTCTGGAGCCTCCTTTCATATGTCTTCTGATTCTTCCGCGTTGTCTTCTCTCCGACCTCTTTATTCGCCTATTAATGTTCTTACTGCCGATGGCACAACTCTTCCTGTTGCTGGTCGTGGTATTCTTTCCACTCCGTCCTTTTCTGTTTCGAGTGTTTCACATGTTCCTCGTCTTACTATGAAACTTTTTTCCGCTGCCCAACTTACTGATTCTGGTTGTCTTGTCATTCTTGATACCGACTCTTGCTCCATTCAGGATCGTCACACCAAGGTTTTGGTTGGTGCTGGCCCTCGGCGCCGTGAGTCAGAGGGCCTTTGGGAGGTTGACTTGCTTTGCGTTCCTTCCGCTACCACCACTTCTGCCAGCTCCCATGCTCTCACTGCCTCTTCGTCTGCGTCCTTCCAGCAGTGGCATCATCGCCTTGGTCACATCTATGGCTCTCGCCTCTTCGTCTGCGTCCTTCCAGCAGTGGCATCATCGCCTTGGTCACATCTATGGCTCTCGCTTGTCTTCTTTAGTTCGTCAGGACCTCTTAGGGTCTGTATCTGGAGATGTCTCCTTACATTGTAATGGTTGCAGACTTGGCAAACAGACTAAGTTACCTTATCCTACTAGTGAGTCAGTATCTCAGCATCCGTTTGACTTAGTTCATTCTGATGTCTGGGGTCCTGCTCCCTTTGATTCGAAAGGTGGTCATCGCTACTATGTTTTGTTTATTGATGATTTCTCTCGCTACACTTGGCTCCACTTCATGAAATCTCGTAGCGAGGTTCTTTCTATATAAAAACGTTTTGCTGCCATGGTTCACACCTAGTTTGCCACGTCCATTCGTACTTTTCGTGCTGACTCTGCTGGGGAGTATATCTCTCAGCTGTTGCGTGGTTTTCTAGCGGAACAGGAAACTCTTGCCCAGTTCTCATGTCCTGGGGCTCATGCTCAGAATGGCGTCGCCGAACGCAAGCATCGTCATTTGCTTGAGACGGCTCGTGCGCTAATGATTGCTGCTTCCCTTCCACCCCATTTTTGGGCTGAGGCTGTTTCCGCATCCACCTATCTCATCAACATTCAGCCATCGACTGCTCTTCAGGGTGGTATTCCTATGGAGTGTCTCACTGGTCGCTCTCCCGACTACTCAGCTCTTCGTATGTTTGGATGTGTGTGCTATGTTCTTCTTGCCCCCCGAGAACGCACCAAACTGACTGCTCAGTCGGTTGAGTGTGTCTTCCTTGGCTACAGCGATGAGCACAAGGGCTATCGATGTTGGGATCCTGTAGGTCGTCGCTTGCGCATCTCGCGTGATGTGACTTTTGATGAGTCTCGTTCTTACTACTCACGTTCTTCTTCCTCGAGTTTCTCTGTCGATGACCTTGCTTTCCTTCTCCTTCCCGATACACCCCGCTACGTGCCTCCTATGTCACCTCTTCCTCTGGCACCTCTCCTCCCTTCTCCCTCACCACCGACCCCATCCTCTCCCTCACCACCGACCCCATCCTCTCCATCCTCCTCCTCCACCTCTCCACCATCATCTTCAGTCCGTCGCCCTCTCTCACCGTTTCCTCTCCACTATACTCGTCACCCTCATACTGAGGATGTCTCCCCTGATGAGCCTTCCACCTCTGGTGCTCCTCCCTCCACATCTCCCCCGGTTCATAATCTCCGTGCTCGGCCTCGCCCCCACCTGATCGCTACTCCCCTGATCGGTATGGTCTCTCTGCCATTGCTGATCCCACTTCCTATCGGACTGCCATGACTCAGCCTGAGTGGCAGCTTGCGATGGCCGAAGAGCTTGCTGCCCTTGAGCGCTCTGGCACTTGGGATCTGGTTCCTCTCCCTTTCGGCGTTCGTCCCATCACCTGTAAGTGGGTCTACAAGGTTAAGACTCGCTCCGATGGTTCTCTTGAGCGCTACAAAGCTCGTCTTGTAGCCCATGGTTTCCAACAGGAGCGGGGACGCGATTATGATGAGACATTCGCTCTTGTGGCCCACATGACCACTGTTCGCACTCTTCTTGCTGTGGCTTCTGTTCGTCAGTGGTCTATCTCTCAACTTGATGTTCAGAACGCTTTTCTCAATGGCGAGTTGCGTGAGGAGGTTTATATGCAGCCACCACAGGGGTACTATGCTCCTGATGGTATGGTCTGTAGACTTCGCCGCTCTCTATATGGTCTCAAACAGGCCCCTCGCGCCTGGTTTGAGCGCTTCGCATTTGTGGTGACCGCCGCTGGTTTCTTGCTCAGTGACCATGATCCCGCGCTGTTTGTTCACGCGTCTCCTCGTGGTCGGACTCTTCTCCTTCTCTATGTTGATGACATGATCATCACTGCTGACGACATTGACTACATCGCCTTTGTTAAGGCTCGCCTTCGCGACCAGTTTCTTATGACTGATCTTGGTCCACTTTGCTACTTTCTTGGGATTGAGATCTCCTCGACCTCTGATGGCTTCTACATCTCCCAAGAAAAATATATTCAGGATCTTCTTGCTCGCGCTGCTCTCGGTGATGAGTGCACGGTTGTGACTCCTATGGAGCTCAATGTCCAGCTTCGTGCCACCGATGGTGACCCTTTTCCTAATCCCACTCGCTATCGTCATCTTGTTGGCAGTCTTGTCTATCTTGCTGTTACGCGTCCTGACATCTCCTATCCTGTACACATCCTAAGTCAGTTTGTTTCAGCCCCCACCTCTGTCCACTATAGTCATCTCTTCCGTGTTCTACGATATCTTCGTGGCACGATCTCTCAGCGCCTTTTCTTTCCCCGCTCCAGCTCTCTTGAGCTCCAGGCCTACTCTGATGCTACCTGGGCTAGAGATCCCTCGGATCGACGCTTGCTGTCTGCTTATTGTGTCTTTCTTGGTGGCTCTCTTATTGCCTGGAAGACAAAGAAGCAGACTGCAGTTTCTCGCTCGAGTACAGAGGCTGAGTTGCGAGCCATGGCTATGTTGACGGCTGAGGTGATCTGGTTACGGTGGTTACTTGAGGATTTTGGTGTGTCTGCTACTACCTCCACTCCTCTACTGTCCGACAGTACCGGTGCTATCAGTATTGCGTGTGACCCGGTGAAGCATGAGCTTACCAAGCACATCGGTGTGGATGCCCACTTTGTGCATGCTGCTGTGCAGGATCAGACTCTCGCTCTTCACTATGTGCCCTCTGAGTTACAGTTGGCTGACTTCTTCACGAAGGCACAGACTCGAGCGCAGCATGTGTTTTTCCTCTCCAAACTCAGTGTTGTTGATCCACCATGAGTTTGAGGGGGGTGTTAGATGTGTATAGATCATTGTGTACATCCCCATTGTATAAGGGGCTTTTCTGCACTTTCACACACATGTATATGTAATGGCCTTTGGCCCTCAGAAAATACTAGTTGCTCATTATCCAACAGAATGATCCTACACTGGGTGTACCAATCAAGGGGGTCATTTTCATGGCCGTAATAGATCCACCTATCAAGCGACCCTCTTGACACATATTCATATACCAGGAGCCTCTCAGACTTCTCTACACAAAAGCCAATCAGCTTGACAATATTGATGTGTTCAATGCTGCCAATGGTCTCGACCTCAGCCAAGAATTCTTTCTTTCCTTGTGTCGAACCTTCGAAACGTTTTACTGCAACTCTGACTTCACCTAATTTTCCTTCAAAAACCGATCCGAACCCACCTTCTCCGAGCTTCCTATTGAACCCTTCAGTGCATTCTCTCAACATTTCGAAAGAAAACCTTGTTGGCATTCCGGGCAATTGATCAAAATCAAATTCTTCATCTTTCTCTTCATACTTTCTGCTCCTTCGTAGATAAATAACAACAACAATAACAAGCAACACAAGAGTAGTAACAACTCCAAGTGTAGCACCGAAAATCACCTTCTTTTTGTTTTCATTAGAGGGGCTAAGATGTGCCTTCTCTCTATTTCCATTAGAGGGGCTAAGTTGCACCTTGAGGTAAGCAGAGGAGTTGTAACCAGCATTTTGAGGTTGTATTGAATGCAAGGAGAAGATCTTCATCACCCACACACATTTTAGACCTGTGGACAAAACAGCCATGCAGGAGCAGTTCTTCAAGCAGGTTTCCTTACAGGCATCCATGGTTGTTTCGTTGTATGTTACTGCATGAAAATTTGTGTAGTTTTGATCATTGTAATAAATGTTGGGAATGGTCAAGAGCTGATGGTGTTGTATTTCCCGACAAGAGACAGGAGTTAATGGTGTGGAACCAAGGTGTGGCTTGTGTTCGTCCCTGATCTCCTGTCCCCCGCGTCGTCCGCTCCGGGCGACTCGGGGGCGATACCCTAGCCGCCCCCAGGTTTCCCCCGCCTCCCCTCCTCCTCCCCCGCCGCCGCCGGCAGCCGCCCCCGCGGCAGTAGGCGGCGGCGGGGCTTCCCCGCGCACCCGCCGCGACGTGGAGACACCCCCTTCCTGCATCAGATGCCGCCGCCCGCCTCATCAACTCCTGGTGGCCGCCGAACTGCCAGATCAGGCCGGAGCGGCCCTGGATCGGGGCTGGCTCCTCTCTGGCGGCTGGTGGGCCGGGGATCGCCGGATCCGCCCGGATCTGGCCGGCGCGGCCCTGCTTCGTCGCCCGGCTAGGGTGTTCGCGGCGTGGTCTCCCTGGTGGCGGCGATGTGGGTCGTTCTCCGTGTCTTGATGGGATGTGCGCGGTGGGTGGATGCCGGGGCGGCGGCCTCGGACGGCGTGGACGGCGTGGCCTCTTGACGGGCGACGGCCGTGGGAGCTGGTGGTCCGCGACTTCGGCTGTGCGGGCGGCGAGGTCTCGGTGGACGTCTACTACGGTGGGTCGGGGTGCCCCGTCACCCGGCGTGCCTGCTACGATGAAGTC
>NC_041391.1:717714922-717717583 GCF_002162155.2 Triticum dicoccoides | reverse complement strand
GGCCTCGGACGGCGTGGATGGCGTGGCCTCTTGACGGGCGACGGCCGTGGGAGCTGGTGGTCCGCGACTTCGGCTGTGCGGGCGGCGAGGTCTCGGTGGACGTCTACTACGGTGGGTCGGGGTGCCCCGTCACCCGGCGTGCCTGCTACGATGAAGTCTGATGCCTTCTTTGCCAGGTCTTTGGCCGGGTGGTTGGGACGGGGGCGGGATCGGGGGAAACCCTTGGCCGTCGGCGGAGGCCACGACAATGGCGGCGCCTTGTGGGCGTCGGTTCCCTTCTTGGAGGCCTTGTCGAGGTCCTATCCCGTCTCTCACCGTGCTCTTCATTTGGGCGAAAGCTCTAGTTCCCCTTGCGGGCGACGGCGTCGTCCCTTCGTCGCGCTCCTTCTTGAAGGCGTCGCCTGGGGTCCCTGGAAGCATGGTGGGCGCTTCGTGGTGCGTGTGAGGTGTTTGGCGGCGGCAATGTGTGCGGCGATTTATCTATTCTACTGCTGATCTTCGTCCTGTGGTAGCGCTCCATCTGCTCGGTGATGTTCTTCCGTAGGTGGTGGTCGTCATTTGGCGTCATGGTGGCGTTGATGGCGGAGGGCCTGCCAAGGTTGGCACCTCAATCTGCTTGGAGATGGACCTGTGGAAGATGGTGGAGACGACACCTGTGAGTGCGTCAGACCGGTTTATGCCCCAGACCCGGTATGTGGCTAGGCTAGGGATTCCGGCTTTCGATGTTAGGTTTAGGTGAGTGGTCTGGGTAGGGGCCCAGCTAGCACCCCTTCATCATATGGATAGGAGTAGCGGCATATGTTGCCTAGTTGGTGGATTCAGGCTTATTGTTGTAACACTTTGTAAGGTCCTCGGGAATAATCAATAAAGTGGCCGTATGCATCTTCCAGATGCAGAGGCCGGGGGTCATCCTCCTTTTCTAAAAAAAACGAGCTTGAAGTAGCTTGAGCTTGAATTTTTTTTCAAGTGGGCATGTGCATTGCCCCCCTCTGCATACGCCATACTCCCCGCAAACTGTTGGGTAATCACAAGCATCCATCCCCATGGACCCTAGTATATCATAGACCATTGTCCAGCTCTCAGCAGATCTTGACCATTCATACAGTCTAAGGTGTCCATCTGAATCTAATCTCATGTAGTGTAGTGTGGATTGAGCCACTGGTAATGTGATACTTTCATTCAAAAACTCTTGTCCAAAAATGAAGCTAAGGCTTCCGTTCATTAATGTAGCCTTTGTTGGATAATTTCCTATCTTGGCTATTGGAATCTGCATGTTGTACTGAAAGTAGAGTTGTGGTGGCGTGGATTCAGCATAAGCAAACAACCCATCTCGTTGTACAGTGATATACATATTTGTTGCAGATGTATTTGTAGTGAGCCTCGTACCTTCCACAAGTGACTGCCCAGCGAGTATTGCGTCAGTAGGATAATCAAATGATTGCCACACTGTTGAATTCTTCTGATCAAACAAGAGCAGATTGCCGGTCTCGGTGATCTTCATGCCATCTAGAGCCTCGCCCTGAGATGTTGCTTGACCAGACGTGGGTACCATCAGCATCACGAAGGACCAACTTTCCATCAGCGGTAAACTCAAGGGTGGCATTCTCCCTGACAGGGCGAGCCCTGTTGGCGAACCAGACGATCTGCCGATTGTAAATGCCGACCATGGTGTTGGTGAAATCACCAATTGATATCGCGAAGACGAACTTGGCGCACGGGAACATGGACGAGACACAACAGAACCCTGCGGCAACGTAGAGCTCGAAGTCAGAGTGAGCTTGGAGTTGTGCTACGCTTAGGATGTTGCGGCTGTAGTTGCGGTTGTCGAAGAAATCATCGCGTTTGGCCATGGAATGATAATCCAAGGCCTTCACCACGGAGAGCAGCGGTGCCGCAGCCGCAAGCACGAGGAAGAAGAGAACGGCAGGACCCATGGTACGTACGTGCTTCAACGGAAACTGCATTTGATTAAGAAGAACAGGTTAGCACGAGGACGAGGATGAAGCCGCAGCAAGAAAATGGAGCCGAGCTTGCCGAGTAGAAACAAGATGACACGGTCATCGCACCTGACAGCCGACGGAGAAGACGTGATTGCAGGTGCAGCCGATGGAGTAGCTCTGGGATTTTTGGAGGTGGGATAGTCTGGGGCTCTGTCCAACGCGCGGCTGCGCATGTGGTCTACGGATCTCCCCTTGTTAGACATGTAAGCATGATGTGCTGCATTCAAAAAAATTATTTAGTATATCTCCTTGCTTGAGAGTCAGAACTACCAATCTCCCCTTAGACATGGAGGCACATCGTTGCAAAAAAGAAAAGAAAAAGCAAAAAAAAAAAGACATGGAAGGACATAATGTGCTGCATTCAACACAAATATTTAGTATCTCCTTGCTTGACAAGTCTTAACCTGCATCTACCACAAGAAACTTCACATGGCTCAGCCGTGGGTATCTCTGAACTCCCTTCCAGCCATTTATGGGTGACTACCCTTTTCGAAAAATTCATGGGTGACTATGCACTTACAGTATCTCTAACCGATCCCTACAAAATTTTGGGGAAGTAAAATTTCACTTTTTCTCCTCTAAACTGCACCTAACCCATCCCCCATCCCTTATAATGGTCAGAAGGTTTATCCTCCATGCCCGCCTCCGACTCCTAAATATA
>NC_041391.1:717709700-717714760 GCF_002162155.2 Triticum dicoccoides | reverse complement strand
ACTTTGCCGGCCACCTCTCGCCGTGCTCTTCCCCCACCCCAATTCTCGTCACCGCCGCCAAAATCAATGGATCTGCATCGTGGATACAACTTCACACAACCTTCCTTGGATAGTTCACTCTGTGACCCTTACATTATTGGTTTATACTATATTATAGTTGGACAAGTTGCTTCCGTCTGAAGAATAAGTCTTTGTCAGCCCTGTTGTATAAGTGACCTTCCCGGATGCTTCATCTGTGTTGAGTCTCATTGTTATTATGAAAACATAGGATAGCGTAGGATTTATTCCACCTTGCCTTGTACTTCAAGACGACCTTGTACTCCCATATATATGCCCACGAGGCTCAAGCAATACAAATAAAACTATTCCATCAAACCTCTCTCTTCCTTTTAACAAGGTATCAGTTTCCGGGTTCTAAACCCTAGCCGCCGCCGCTTCCGCACCCGCGTGCCGCCCCCGGGACGGTCGGCCTCATGACCGCCGCCGGGGGCCCCGCCACCCGTACCTAGGGTTCGTCCGCCGGTTGTGTTGACCGGCTGCCCTAGAGAGTCTTTTTCCCGAGCCCTTGCTCCGGGTTTTTTCGCTCTCTCGCCGGTTGTTTTGATCGGCATTTTTTTTGGTTTTCCGATCTATACTTGATGGTTTGTGTCGCCCGCCATCGCCGTCGACCCCTGTGCGCCTCTACTCCGACACCGACGCGACCAGCCGGCCTCTTCACCGGCCCGGCGGCCTCACCCGACAGGCGGCTCCTAACGGCTGTTGTCCGCGCGTTTGTCCCGCCCGTCGCCCCGGCCAGGCGGCCTCGCGTGACAGGCGGCCCATCACAGCCGTCGTCCACGTGTCGGCCCGCTCGTCGATCTACGTCGGCCATCACCGCGATGTCCCCGAGTTCAGCGCGCCCCTCCGTCGATCGAGCAACAGGCTGCCGCTGCGTCGCCCCGTCGGGCCTCAGCGCCGCCGCCCCGTGGTTCTCCCCGTGGCTGCACCGATCCGCGCCGCCACTGCGTCGCCCCTTTGGGCCGTAGTGCCGCGGCCAGTGATCTCCGCCGCCGCCCTGAGGCCGTTACTGTGGTTGCACCACCTCGCGCGCTGCCGCTGTGTCGCCCCTTCGGGCCGATGTGCCGTGGCCCGCGATCCCTGCAACCGCCCTGAGGTCTTCCCCGCCGTCGCCCTGACTTGCCCGCCACCGTTGCATCGCCCCTTCGGGCCATAACGATGCAGCCCGCGGTCCACCGCCGTCCACGTACGTTGACTTCCACGTGATATGCATAGCGCCGCCTCCCTTGGCGCGGTAACGTCACCGTCCGCGCCGGTCTTCGTCACGCTGTCGGGTTCATTATCGCCTACTTCGAGCACCGCCGCCGCGCTCCTTCTCTAGCCGCCGCCGCCGCCTCCTTAGGCCGCCGCCGCCGTTGCTCTTCTTCCGCGGTTCCACGGTGACTACCTCGACACCGGCGACCTCTGACTCGACTACGACCACGGCGTTCTTCGCACGGCTACCTCGACTACGGCTCCACCACCTACGCTCTCGGCTACCTCGACAAACGGCACAAAGGGCTACCGCCTTGCTTGAGCAACATCGTTGGTTTTCACTGCAGCCACAACTCCGCGATGCATCGACCATTACGACTGTGGGGGGCTGTCCGTCGGTTCCCTTCGGATTCTTCTCCAGTCTCACCGTCTGCGTCGCTACCGTTGTGGCTGCGGGGGGATGTTGAGTATCATTGTTATTATGGAAACATAGGATAGCGTAGGATTTATTCCACCTTGCCTTGTACTCCAAGACGACCTTGTACTCCCATATATATGCCCACGAGGCTCAAGCAATACAAATAAAACTATTCCACCAAACCTACCTCTCTCTCTCTCTCTCTCTCTCTCTCTCTCTCTCTCTCTTCTAACAATCTGCAAAACCATGCTATAGTATTTTTCTTAGTTCGTTTTTCATAGATCGATAGGTGCAACAAACCTAGGTTAATCACTCAAACCTTATCTATATAGATAGATAGATTTGTTTTGAATGGCGACTTTGGCGGCTGCTTTTAATTGCCAATGATGGGGAGCTGCAAATTAGCTATGCACCATATTATATGAACCTTCATTCATCATACTGCTACTTGGAGGGTGTAGATGGGGAGCTAAGTTTGAGTTTGGTTTGAGTGAAATTATCTATCCCCAGGGTAGATCATGATGCTATTGGCTTGGAAATGCACAAGTTGTATCTGCCGATGAGACTCCTGACCTTTGTATGGCAGACTTGGACGCTACTTGATTAATAAATTCTCTTTCTCCCTGCAAAAAAAATGCACAAGTTGTATCATTCAGCAGAACGAGTCCTTTGTCAACTCTGCTGTCCACAAAACCTTTTGATGCTTCACAACCATGCGTGTAGAGTTCTCATTACAACAACAAGCCTATGTATGCAAATTTTCAGATCTGAGACTGGATTTGATAACGTCAATCTAAAATAAGCCAAATGTTTTTTTTGGGAGCATTTGGCAAAGGCAAGATGGAAAGCAAGCTAGTTAAGCATTCGGAAACATGAAAGCAACCAAGCTAACAAACATTAAAATGAGATTTTCACCACTTGATAGCACCCAGAGTACTACAAAAATCATCTTTAATTATTATGGGCAGTCCGATGCATGTAGCTCCTACTTGCACAGGGTCTGGAGAAGGTCCGACCACGCAGCCTTTCCCGACATTTCTGTAAGAGGTTGTTTCCAGGACATAAACCCGTGACCTCATGGTCGCAAGGCAGCAGCTTTACCATATTGCCAAGGCTCCCCTTCATCATCTTTAACTATTATCAGCACTAAAATTAAGCATCACGTCACAGTGAGAGATGAGTGAACTACTAAACGATCTTATATTCTTTTTTACAAAAGGAGTAACTGCAAAATAAACCTGTGTTGTGTCTATCAAGTCACTGATTACTGCGCCAACTACAAAAATAGAAGCTCTCATCTTTACGGTAAGAAAAACTAGTTTCATGGACCTAGCTAGGCTGGATGAACATGTTGATAAAACTTGTTAAGCTAAGCAGTTAAACTGAAATTAATTAGCAGTGGTTAAGGTCTAACTTGAGTTGGAATCTAACAACCTGATATGATTAATCACCCTTTCTTGAACGGAACAGCTCATAAAGTCTTGCCATTTTCTCAACTACTTGTTATTCGTATAGTTTGACTTTGACTAAATTTTATATGCGGAGTAAAAAAAAAACGGAGGGAGTACATGCTTGCTATCATAGTAGATTCTAACTTTTCAAATCATTTGCAGTGCTACTGTCCCGATGCTTCGGTAGCAGGCTGAGTATTTCACTGTCCTGGATGATGCTGGATAGACACACTTTCTCTCTTGTTTAACGAGCCCAAGATGCTGCTGCACGTCATGATTGTGTCCTGTTGGATGTTACCGGAGAGTCTTCTGTTGTTGGCTTCAAGAATTAAATCCAGTACAAGTTAAATCTTTTTTTTTTGCGGGGAGTGCAAGTTAAATCATCTCTGTAGGTTATAAGAATTGTACCAGCAAAGCTGCATGTTGGATGCTAACTACTCACTCCGTTCCAAAATAGATGACTCAATTTTACATTAATTTTCGTGTAAAGTTGAGTTATCTATTTTGAAACGAAGGGAGTAGGTCCTAGGCACGCTGCCACTTCAGGTACTAATCCCATGGAGTTGTTTGAACAGCCGATATATGGATTCCTGTCCTCAGGTTACAGAACTGGATGGTATTGAAGCACATGTTCTGACGTGTTGTCTATGGAGTTAGATCCTTTTTGTTTTGGTGTTATCTTTCGCTGAGTCGGCCTGTCACGACCATAATAGATGTGTGTTCTCTCGAAACATTCGACACACTCAACAAAGCAAGCTTTTTGAGCCACTGTTACAGTTGGGCCATAATAATCCAAGTTGGCAGAAATGATCAATTTGATATATTTTTGTCTTTTCTGCATTGATTGTTGTTTCTCTCCATATCCTTTGGCTAGAGATGTACCGTTGAGTTGATGATGCGTGGTGGCTTGATTGAGGTACTAATTGATGGTGCGAAGCGATTTTGTCAAGGCTGCAATCTCAAAAGTTTGTTGTTGTTTCCGAGATCGATGGGTCGGTTCATCCTTCTGCAGTGGGTGCTTATTGTTGCTGAGATGCAAGGATTGCTGCTTCTTTTTAAAAAATTTGGCTACTGTCATTGCCAGAAAGCTAACGAACATGCAAACTGTGTAGGCTCAGACCCTCACAGTCTCTCTCGCTCTCTGTTTTCGGTGGACACACTTCAGAGTTTCAGACAAGAAACAGAGTAACTCAAAACAGAGTTTCAGACAAGAAATAGAGTAACTGAAAACAGAGGAGACACTAGTACAACAAGTGCCTGAACATTTATACTACAAGATTCAGTTGCCAACACAACCGACTTCAACACCCAACCGTCACACCCAGCTCCTTTAATTTACCAGGATAGAAACACATTCTGTTCCCTCAAAAAAAAAACACATTCTGTCACGTGTGCAAGTTGCACGACGCTGTACTTATGCACATTTGTACCTTTCACACCTATGCACTTGTTCAACTCAATGGCCCAAATCTGGACAATTCGACTCCCCCTATAAAGATCCGGATTTTTCTTTGGCAATGAATCTGGGGCCGGGTACCTTCAGGGGTGGAGATCCTCAAGAGGAATGGTCCGGAGATGGTATTTGCCCATTATGCGAGACCGCTGAAGACTAATCACACCTTTTTCAAGTGTGTTTTGGTGCAATTTCTTTGGAGTTGCTTTCGTGAGGTGGTTGGTTGACGTTGGTTTAACAACAACTTCCCCAATCTCTTGGAGGAACTCCAGGCTTCCGCGCAACAACCCCTTCACATTAAGTTGGCTGGGTATTGGGATGCTTGCATGAACGCTTTGGATGGTTCACAATAAGCTTGTGATTCAGCGTGCACTTCTCCAACGATCTATTGACGTGATTTTCAAAATGTGTGGACATTTGCAGCTCTAGCGGCCGCTTCGCAGTTCGCCGGATCAGGGCGCCATCGACATCTTCATCGCTAATCTTC
>NC_041391.1:717677558-717709334 GCF_002162155.2 Triticum dicoccoides | reverse complement strand
GGATTGGCCCTTGGGACTCGATGTGGCAATGCCTTGGACAGTGCCACTGGCCATTGCCTTTTTTATTTTCTTTAGGACTTGTTGAGTTATGCCCTCAGCAGAAACTTGTCGTACTTTGACTGTGCGCTACTTGTGGAGGTCAGGCGGGCCTAGGGTCGTCAGAGCCCGAGTGGCATGGCACGCGCTTGACCTCTTGGATGAGCCGGCGCAACCTTTTGAGTTGATGTTTAGGTGTGGGTAGAACCCCTATGGTGTTGTGTACCGCTCTCCGCCGCCAAGCTTATATTGAGTAAAGAGTGGGCCGAGAAGCTTTAAGTTCGTATGTATACGGCTTTTTCTGGCATTCCATTGCTGGTAGGCGTTTAAACGTGTCTCTGTCTTGAACCAGCACACCTTGAATGTCACTTAACAAGCGTGGCCTGCCGTTTTTGTTGTGGGTTGTTTTTGCCAAGCTCATTTTGTGTGTGTATAATTGAGTTGTAGTGTTGTATCAATGCATCAGAGACATGCATTCATGTTAATGTTGCAGTATTACCCATGCATTGACAATGTTGATTCATTTAGGTTGTCATTTGCTATCCATACAATATGCACTCGCTCATACTACTGTTTTTTCCTGTTTGACAATGTGATGACAGAACACTAGCTTCATATGTTCACCAGCTTCTTGACCCTCAGCATGTGACCGTTGTCCAGGTCTTGAATGCCATCAATTTAGATGTATGGGGCCGCGTTCACTTAATGATGCATTTGGATTCGGCAAGGCATTGATCGTGTATGTTAAGGATGTACTCCCTCCGTCCCTAAATATTTGTCTTTCTAGAGATTTCAACAAGTGACTACATACGAAGCAAAATGAGTGAATCAACACTATAAAATATGTCCACATACATCCCTATGTTGTAATCCATTTGCAATGTCTAGAAAGACAAATATTTGGGAACAGAGGGAGTATTAAACTATTAATGTTCCCTCCTGAGTGTGGCTGACACGTATGGATTAGAGGACACACATGTTTTGCTCATAACCTGTGGCGGAATTTAAAATTTCACAATGCATGAACAGTAAATCACATGGTAATAGCAACGGTATTATGATTAATAACTTTCATGGAAATATTCCATTTAGGCGCTTAGAACATTAGCACTCGACAGAATCAAGAATGGCAAACTGCTAGAGCTAGTGTTAGCTAATTATTTCGCCCTGGATACATCTGCACAGTCGACTCTACGACATGAACCTCAACTTATATTGACTAGTGGGAGTAGAGGGACTTCATTGCCATGGGCGTCGCTAAAGATGCTAAAGACCTGCTCCGGGACATTTATGAACACATGAACGACACTACATCTACATATGAACTGATGCTACGGCTACAATAAAATAATGGTGTTGGAGGAGATTATGGAGATAAAATACTGATGCTACGGCGTAGAGAACTGAGAGATAAAAAGAAAGGATGAGGAATATGAACTGCAGTATTGCTACGACTCTACATCTACATTTTTTTCGAAAAGAAGCCCTGTATCTCCATGGAGGAGTTCTAGCTAGCTATGCACATGAACAGAATGCATGAACTAGAGAAGGAGGATGAGCAGAATGCATGAACTGGAGGAGGAGGATGAGTGAGAGAGAAGCTGCTTGATGGAAAAAGGATGGGGAGAAAATGCAGAAGGTGGTGCATGCTGCTGCTTAGCTCCTCTAAAACAATAATGTGGGATCAGTACAATTATTGTGTGATGGGGCATACATACTTATTGTGTGGTGGGGCATTCTCACTTATTGACCGTGTTAGAATATGGACTATACAACATTGATACACTGCCAAGAAATCAATATACATGGCCCGTTGTACAAATACTGCACTGATCTTTGTGCAGCGGATGGATGAGATACCATCCTCGCGTGGTTGCATGTCCACCCGTGATTTATCGCTTTTGGTGATCGTTTGGAAGAATCTGTAAGTTTTAGTGACCATTTTAAATCTGGTAGACTTCATTCATTTAATCAGCCTGACACTATAATTTTTAGTAACCATTATAAATCTGTTCCCTTCGTCCAAACTAGACGAGCATTTTCGCATTCAAAATTTCCAATGTGATGATCTGACTGGATCATGCATTTCCTGACAAGAAAGAAAGGGCACAGATGCAGGATTTACTTACTCTGCTTTATACTTTTAAATAAAGATAAATATTGGACCTACAAAATGGGAGGGGGCAGAAATAAACAGGGCCCTGTGTGCACATCCCCATCTCCCTTTTTCTTCCTACTATACCCCTCCTGAGGTAACAAGAAACTAAATTGGAGGGGGAAACAAAACAGCTTAACCATTGTCTTTCAACAATAGACGACATGACGTCAACGAGATTGACCCTTCCTTCAGAAAAAAGGTAGGCTTCCGAGCCATATGTTAATCATCAGTGAAGAATACCCAGCATCTTCTTCCATCTCCAGTTGAAAGATCCATCTGAACGTCTTGCCTAGATTCCTCTAGTTCAACCATCCCAAGCTTCTGCTGCCCGTTGTCTAATCATTTCGTTAACAGCAGCCCTCTCCTGGATTCGGACTGCTGGTGCAACCTTCTAAGATGGTCTTTCAAATCCCTGTGTAGTTTCCAGAAGTGGTGGTCAGGTGTTACTCCAGATTGCAATACTATATGCGTATGCAGAAGAGAGGTGGAGGTAGCATGACAAATGATAGACGCGCCAACCCACCTGCACCTTGGCATACTGCATCCTGAATCTCTGCAAGCTTGGGCATGGAACTGAATCATGTACCACATTTTTTTGCGCAGGGCACACCCTCCTGAAGCACGCCTTTTGCACTGCTTCCCATGCAGAAATAGTTCCTTGACCTTAAGGCAGTTAGGAAATTGGCAGCTAGATGAGCGGCACGTCGAGGCATGTACCAGAAGATCGAGCATTATTTTCCTTGGCTGCAAGATCATTATAAAAAGAAAATTGCAATGTGATACTATTAAGCAAATGGATTGTATATAGTGGAACACATAACTATTGAGTCCCTCCACACCAAAAAAACTGCAAATTGAAGATGTCTTTGCACAATAACTACTTCACAAATTGCAACCGCAAAAATAAAAGATGCACTTGTTGATTATTTCCACAATATTGTACATCACCTGATCGTAAACAAAGAGTATATATTGAATGTTTGAGAATGCTGAAAGAATGCTTATGCCTAAGCTGCAAACTGAAGCCATCTTTGCACAATAACTACTTTACAAATTGCAGCCTCAAAAATCAAAGATGCACACGTTGATTGTTTCCACAATATTGTGTATCCCCTGATCATAAAACACAGAGTTTATGTTGAACGTTTGAGAACTCTGAAAGAGTGCTTAATTATGCCTTTCAATTTGTGAAGCTCCATCTTAAGTTAATTGCAATGACTGGATGCTAGCCTATTACATACAAATATTGAAGAATAATTGGACAGAATCACAATGGGCAGGCAGATCATGGTTCCATTTCCCAATTAGGGATGATACGGACCTATATAGCAATGGCACAAACTGGCCAATGCTGATCATATTCAGATCTATCCTGATAATTTGATGCATCCTTCAAGTACCTGTCTCAATAAGTGAAACTGACTGTATACTACCTTATCTAAAACTTAATAACCCAATTTATGCAACAAGATACCATTATTTACCATAGATTTAGGGAAAAAAAGTATTTAAGTTTGACAGCTATCAAGTTTCTGACTATGAAGCACCACAGTTTTTTTGGCGCCTCCTTTTTTTTATTAGAATAAGCGGAAAAACACGACTTCAGCAATGGCAGGTCAGGAACAAATTATTAGTGCGAACCACATCTAGAAGAGCTTACCTGCTGAACACGCATTTGCGGGGCGTCCTTGTTTTTTGCATCATGGTCGGCAGCAGATGGATGGTTTGCCAACTTCTGAGGATGATGTTGTGCAAGCTGCTGCTGCGTGCGCGCTCTGCTTGCCGCTGCTGCGTGCGCATGTTGCCGGCCGCCGCTGCTGCTTGCCCCTTTGCTGCCGGCTGGGAAGCTCTGTGGCCACCAGCTCGCGCCCGAAACCGCCGGGAGGCTCGGTGGCATCGCCATGGCCTCCATCCCACATCCGAGCAGCCGTATGGGAGAAGCCGGTCGGAGGCTCGCGCCATCTCGCAGGCCAGCAGCAGGTGCTGCCTGAGCCCAACGCCACCTGCCATGGCCGCCATCTCCTTGGGTGCCTGAGCGCCTCGCCATGGTCGCCGCAAAGCTCCTCCTCAAGGCGCTGCGTCGGAGCTCCTCAACCACGCCGGCAGCAAAGGGCGACCATGGCGACTTTGGTGGCTGCTTTTAATTGGCGAGAAGGCTCTTATTAGCTAACGATGGATGGTGATCTGTAAATCAAATACTCCTACATACATAGTTATATCAGCTTTCACTCGTCATCCTGCAAGTAGCTGCAGGGGTGGACGTACACACGTTACTGGTTCGGAAATGCACTAGCCGTTTCCCTCAGCAGGACAAGAAGAACAAGTCTGATGGCCAAAACCCTTAGTTGATGCTTCACAATCATCCTGTATTTTTTGAGCCTGGTTTAATTTGTTGAGTGTTAGGTAGAACCAACCTATCTAAACTATATCTATGGATTTGTTTTTCCTATTTATTGGGACAAATATGTCAATATATTCATATTCATGGAGATAATCAACATGGCTGGCTAAATCAACGTGGTAGGGCGACAGCGAATGGTGAGACTTTGGCTATCAAAGTGGCGTTACTTGTTTAATATGAACCCGTGTTTATCGGCAAGGAAATACAATTGTGTGGCTGTGGTGAGGCAACATGCACAATCATCCGTTCAACTTGTCCTTTTACCGCATCAATTACATACACAAATAGTCATCCAACTAGCATCAAATTTGTATGCGCACACAAGGTTTGCCAATATATTTGATCATTGGTTGGACAGTATTCCAAATAGTGTCAAAACGCTAACAAGGGTGGGAGCGTATGACTTACTTTGGTCACTTTGGAATTGTAGAAATTATTTTAATGACAAATATGCTTCTGTTCTGCAGGTTATTTTTCGTTGTCCGCACTTGCTTTGTACGTGGTCTACGCTACAATGACCGGAGCACCAAAGTAGTTCAAGGCGGTGTGTACATGATTGAAGTAGACGGCTACGACTACGGAGGTTTTTTCCCAACATGGGCGGTAGCATAACCTACGGATCGACCCTCCGCCGCTTTTGACATGGGCATAGTGTTGGTCTATAGGACTTTATTGTTGCCGATTTGTTGGTTTTGTTACATTTTCTATTGTCGAATTTTTGGTACTTTTTTTTTGGATGAAAGGGAGTTTTATTCATCACTTAAGAGCATAATCAGTCTTACATAGATCAGGGACAGTGCCTGGCCCTGGCCCCAGCCATACAACCGTGCGATATTCAGTTCTACCAAAGCTAGCTAGATAATGACTGATGCTATTCTGCTCCCTACAGATATAAGCTAGCTTAACTACTCTCCCTTCCGACATAAGCCTCCTGATCTGATCAACCAGCATGGAGTAACGGGATCGATCTCTGTCCATTGTTGTGATAATCTTAAGAGCAACACGTCAGTCTATCTCCACTTCAATAGGTAGCTGCGTCCACTGCAAGGCAAGGTTCAAACCCTCCATGCAGGATAGAAGTTTGGCTTCTAAAGGTTCTGCACATGCTCTCAGCTCTCTGCATGATGAGAAAATGATCTTACCCAAACTGTCCCGCGGAATCATTCCGGTGCCGGCCGTTCCGGTGGAGGCTCAGAACGATCCGTCGACATTGAGTTTAGTCCACCCATCCGCTGGAGGAGACCATCGTGATCGCGCCTCGTCCGCAACCCGAGCATGTGGTACAGGCTTGCTGGGCGTCACCACATCAACCACTTGTCTGCCTTTCGTCGGGTCTGCACTCGGGTTGTTTTGGATGCCCACAAGCGAATCAACGTAGCTGAGAAAGAACCTCTTGGACGCTTCGACCGGAGGAGGCTGCTTATGATGCATCATTTCATTGCGTGCGTACCAGCAGCGCCAAAGGGTCATCATGAGTTCCATCCTCTCCGTGTCAGGCAGGTCACAAAGAGTTTGGGAGAGCCACTCCGTGCCCGTCCGATGGAATGCCGTAGCAGTAGGAATTCGCCATTGCTCTACCATCGCTTGCCAAAGGGCCACCGCCCTAGGACATCTGCAAAAGTCATGAAATGTATCCCCGGCTCCACCGCACAGAGAGGGCATTGGTCAGAAACTTCCAATCCTCGCCCTTTTTTATTAACCCAAGTGGGCAAGCAGTCCGTGATCAAGCGCCAAGTAAAAGTGCGAACCGTAGGAGGAGCAGGGCACCTCCAAATAAAAGCCTAGACGGGTGTTACTCGTAATATTTTCTACTAGCATGATGCTACATTTGAGATAATAAAATCGCCCTTTATCTAAAAAATTACATACACAAAAATGGAACTGGTGTCTGGAGTCTTGAGTTTCTGCACCCGCGGACTCTGTTTGGGCTGACGACGGTATGGGCTCCAACTTGAAGGGATACATGCAAAGGATTACATAACCACCGGTTTAGAAATGAATCATTTCAAATGAACAAGTTGTTTTCGTCAGAATAACAAGTCACGTCTCAACTCTGTTTGTGGATACAACTTCATAGTTCATACAACCTTCCTTGGATAGTTCAGTTTGTGGCACTTACATTATTGGTTCATAATTGGACAAGTTGCTTCTGTCAGAAGAACAAGTCCTGCCTGTTCTAGAAGTGGCCTTCCCGGATGACTAAGTTTTTTTACCGGAACCGGTATGTACCAGTGGAGAATCCATCGTTCGTTAAATTCATCAAGATTGGTGCAGCTGGTTAGGTATAAACAAGGGAATCCTTTCCAACAACAATACTCGAGAATACATCCTGCATGTCAGCTTTTTGCCAGAGAAGAGAGAGAGAGAGAGAGAGTGACTGCACATGCATGCATTATTTTCCATACAACATTTTAAAAGCTTGATAACTTTTGAACTAAATATCCAGTTTTGAAATATTTTATTTTTTTGAATTCAGGGCGGCAAGACCTTTAAAACAAGATCAATCTTGGATGCACTTGGCTAGTTTGAATTTTACCGTTTCACTCATTTCAGAGAAAGCATTTCAGTCAACTTCACATTTCACTAGTTCCGGAAAATCTTCCAGTCAATTTCACATTTCACTAGATTCAGAAAACACATTGTAATCATTTACAAAAGATATATTTCACTCATTTTAGAAAACACATTACACTCATTTAAGAAAGACAAATATTACACTCATTTACGAAAGACAGATTTCGTTCATTTAGAAAACACATTACACTCACTCCATTGAAAAAACTATGTTTCACTTGTTTCAAAAAACCTTGTTCACTCATTACAAAAGATATATTTCAAAACTAATTTCACCGCACGCTTGCGAAACTCATATTTCACTGCTATAAAAATTGATTTCAATCATTTCGATAAATATATTTTATCACATTTTATAAAATAGGTTTATTTCACATATTTCTTACGAAATAGGTTTTGTTCATGCTATTTCTTTTGAAATAGGTTTCCTTTGAATATTTGTTTAGTCATCCTCACAAATTTGATTTTTCAGTTTCAGTAAACTTATTTCACTAAAAAAACACATTTCACTCATTTCAGAAAATATATTACACTCATTCAATTGAAATACTGTATTTCACTCATTTTGAAAAATGTTTTTCATTCATTACAAAAGATATATTACAAATTAATTTCATTGTGCGCTTGCAGAACTGATATTTTACTCATATAAAAATTGATTTCAATCATTTCAATAAACATATTTCACTCGTTCAAATATATTTCAGAAAACTGATTTCACTTATTTGAAACGTTGAAATTTAAACATGTTTGAATGTATTCAAGATTGATCCCGTTCTAAAGGTCTTGACGCCAAGAGTTCAAATATATAAAAGAATTCAAAAACGAAATTATGATTTATAAGATATGAATGGTCTATAATATCATAGGAAAATTAAAGTGTGTACGTTCTTTGGGAGAGAGAATCTGTCTTAAATGTGCATGCACCTGTGCACAAACAGTGGTGGGCCAGCTGATAGTGATGTTTTAATGCCAATATACAGAAGGGTCAATACACTACTATACAATTGATGGGGACCTCTTATTACACGAATCACAAAGCAGACCGACGGCGGATGTTTTGCCGGTAGATACCGGCTCCGATAAAAAGGACTTTCTGCCTTCCCGGATGCTTCATCTGCAAAACCATGCTATTGTTTTTAGTTCGTTTTTCGTAGATCGATAGTTGCAACAAACTTATGTTAATCACTTAAACAGTTAAACCTTATATATATAGATTTGTTTTGAACGGTGACTCTGGCAGCTGCTTTTGATTCCTAACGATGGGCAGCTGCAAATTAGTTATGCACCATATTTATGTGAACCTTCATTCGTCGTGCTGCTACTTGCAGGGTAGATGGAGATGCTATTGGCTGGAAATGCACAAGTTGTATCTGTCAGCAGAATGAGTCCTTTGTCAACTCTGCTGTCCACAAAACCTTTTGATGCCTCACAACCATGCATGTAGAGTTCTCATTACCACAACAAGCCGATGTATGCAATTTTTCAGATGGAGACTGGATACATCGATCAAAAATATGCCAGATATTTTTTTTAGGACACTGGCAAAGGCAAGATGGAAATCAAGCTAGTTAAGGTAAGCATTGCAGGCACCGTCGCCCTCCTTTGCCGACACGGGGGCACCCTAGCCGCCGCCGCCCTCCACTGCATCGCCGCTGCCGGAGGGCTGGCCGGCGAAGCCGTGCCAGACCCCAGGAAGACGGCGGCGGGGGGTAGATCTTGCCCCTCGCGTGCTCCTCCACCGCACCTCCGCATCACGCCCCCACCCCCCTTGTCCCCCTCGGCGGATGCCTCTGCCGTTCCGCAGGGTTGCGGGTGCCGCGCGGCCTACTTGGGGATCCTCACCTCCCTGCCAGGAGCAGCAGCCGGCCGCGGGTGTCGTCGCCGCAGGGGTTTGGTGGCCGCCGCATCATGTGCCAACACCTTCGAGGCGGCCCTGTGGGAGGTTGCTATCAAGAGATCGGCGTGTTGGACAAGATCATAGCAAACATTTGGGACGTCCTACACGTGGTGCGGTGGTTCGACGTGTTCAGCGTCAGAGACAAAATACTGCGCTCACATACACAAAAATACACTTACCCTTATGAGTGCATGCATGCACGCACATCCCATCCCTATAAGCACTTTCAAGAGAATGAGCCGGCATAGCATCTTGAGATTCTACGAAATCACTACAAGCATCTCGTAGTCGATGCAAACATCTTCTCTCGCTGAACAAACATCGCCGGAAGCTTAAATAAATACATCTATAATGTGAGCGTCAATGTCAAGTTTAGGATTTAACCAGGACATGATGAGGAGGGATACCACTGTCCTCCTATGGCCATCCAACCACCACCGGCTGGTTCACCTCTGATCGATTATTGGATTACCGGCCACAACTGACGTGCCGCGTTTTGCTGGCCTATAGGCCCACCACGCACATAGTAGTTAGTCAAGTGGATCCTCTCCTTGCCCTGTAGTAACGCGTTTTGGTGAAGAGTTAACACAGACCGGATCGCTCCACCCTCGTCTACTCTCGCGCTACTGCTCTGCTCGTCTCGCCCCCATCTCGCTCTTGGTGTCTGAGCATAGCTTCACCCCTTCTCCTCGATCGCCGACGCGCCGGGGTTACGTCGCGGCCCGGCCGTCCCCTGCTTCTGCGGCAGAGATCGAATCTTGCTAGGCACTGTTACTGTGTTTCCATCTCCTCCTATGTCACCGTCTCCGGTTGGCTTTCGCCGGCACGGGGTCGGTTTTTAGATTGTTCAGTGCAGTACGGGTCAGTTTCTAATGTATTTCGATTAGACAATCATCTTTTCACGGAGTAGGTTGGCTACGTGAGTTTTCCTCTTCGCTCTCAGCTGGACGGAGGCGGTTCTGGTGAGCGGCGACGGACTCCGGAAACCACACTGCGCGCTAACCAAGTGAGCTCCCTCTGAGCTGCTACTCGTGAAGATCCCGCTACGTAAGTCCCATCTCCGTACGTCATATGTCGTCGGCTCCCACGGTGTGTCGATTTGTAACTTTTTCAGTGCACTAGTGCTTGGGGTGAGTGGTTTTACTAAGAGACTAAGACGAATCAATCCCCTTTTCAGGGCCAGATTGGCGCAACCTTTTCTGTTAACTTGTCGGTGCAGAATTGACAGAACTGTTGGAACCACCAACTCCTCGCCGCAGCTCTCCTCTCCCTCCCACTCTGTGCACTCGCTGCTGCCATGGTTCAGTCACCGGAGAGGAAGAAGAAAGGATTCAGAGAAGTTCAGAAAACGATGGACACGGGAAGTTTTCCAGCGCACAAACGCTTTTCCCTTACCTCGAGCACGGACTCGAACATGTCAACGAGTTACAGAGGGGAACCAGGGTTTTATACCCGCAAGCACCGGCCTGCACGACCTCGCCATGCACCAACTCGCCCACCCACTTCCCCACGCCCTCCGCGCTCTGGCCGCGTCCTAGCATCGCGCCCGTACGCGATCGCCACGGCCTGCCAGCGCGCCCGACGCGGTCTACCCCTCCTCCTCGCTCGCTAACAACCCGGCGTGGCCCCGCGCACACACGCGCTGCCTCACGCACACACACACGCACACCTACGCACGCGCACACCGCGGACCCGATGCGCCCGTCACGTCCGGTGCGCGCCCATACACGCACCAGCCGCGCCAGGAGCATCGCCGCGGCTTATTGCATCCAACAAGAACAAGCTCTGAGGCCATGGAGGCGGCTCTGGTCACCGTGGCGACAGGGTCCTCAAACCTGTCCTGGTGAAGCTGACCACCCTGCTCGGCGACGAGTACAAGCGATTTAAGGGTGTGCGTAACAAGATCAGGTCTCTCACTCATGAACTCGCTGCCATGGAGGCTTTTCTCCTCAAGATGTCGGATGAGGAGGATCCCAGTGTGCAGGACAAAGTTTGGATGAATGAGGTGCGGGAATTGTCCTACGATATGGAGGATGCCATTGATGACTTCATGCAAAGCATCGGTGGCAAAGACCAAAAGCCAGATGGCTTCATTGACAAGATCAAGAACTCCCTACACTACAGGAATCCAGTACTTTGCCATCTGCCACGGCGGACGGCAAAGGCAGGGACGGCTGACGGCAAAGTGCTTTGCCGTCCGCCGTGGACGGCAAACACAGACGGCAAAGATAGGGTCGGCAAACAGGTCCTTTGCCGTCCGCTTTCCACGGCGGACGGTAAAGAGCCCTTTGCCTACAGCGGCAGACGGCAAAGAGGGGGGACGGCAAAATGTGGCACGTCCGCCATTGTCACTCCGTTAGGCGGCTAACGGCGGCCTTTGCCGTCCACCAGCGGACGGCAAATTAGTGCGCCTCTTTGCCGTCCGCCAGGTGACATCAGCAATACCTCAGCGCCCGTTTTTTTTTTGCGTCAGCCCGACGGACGGCAAAGGCGAAGTCTTTGCCATCAGCGAGGCTTTGCCGTCCGCCACTGTCGGCAAATTGGCCAAATGGTCCACCCCAGGAAGCACAGGTGGGCGCCACGTACCCCCTTTGCCGTTTGCCACCACCGGCAAAGGGGTCTTTGCCGTCTGCCGCGGACGGCAAAGAGCCTGCACTGCCTCTTTTTCTCTATTTTTCTTATATCCAACAATTATCACAACAAAAATTTCACAGCACATATATATCCATCACATAAATATCCATCACATAGTTCCATCACATCACATATATATCCATCACATATATATCCATCAAAAATTTCACATCACATATATATCCATCACATAGTTCCATCGAGCCATACATATTACTATATGCAAAGTTTCTTAATAGCAAGCCAGCAGAATACAAGTGCATCAAAGGAAAAAACAGGAAAAAGCAAGCAATCCATCATAGGAAGCTGGCTTCCGTGAAGTGAATGAAACCTGCAAAATGACAAATAAGAAAGTTAGAAAAAGAAGAGTAGAAGAAGAATTAGACTAGAAGAAAAAGAATAGAAGAAGAAGACTAGAAGAAGAAGTATATGCCATATATTAGCTAACTTAGGTGAAATGTATCGTATATGAGCTAACCTAGGTGAAATGGGTAGTTTATGAGCTATCCTAGGTGAAATGGATCATTTTGGAGCTAAGTTAGGTGAAATGGGTCGTTTAGGAGCAAACCTAGGTGAAATGGATCGTTTATGAGCAAACCTACGTGAAATGAGTCGTTTATGAGCAAACCTAGGTGAAATGGGTCGTTTATGAGCTAAGTTAGGTGAAATGGGTCGTTTATGAGCAAACCTAGGTGAAATGGGTCGTTTATGAGCTAACCTAGGTGAAATAGGTTGTTTATGAGCTAACCTAGGTGAAATGGGTCATTTATGAGCTAACCTAGGTCAAATGGGTCATTTATGAGCTAACCTAGGTGAAATGCCACGTTTTTGAGCTAACTAAGGTAAAATAGATAGTTTTTTAGCTAACTTAGGTGAAATGGATAATTTTGGAGCTAACCTAGGTGAAATGGGTCATTTTGGAGCTAACCTAGGTGGAATTGGTCATTTTAAAGCTAATGTAGGTAAAATGGATCATTTAGGAGCTAATCTACGTAAAATGGGTCATTTTAGAGCTAACTTGGATAAATTGGATCACTTGTAAGCTAACTAAGGTAAAATGAGTCATTTTAGAGCTAACTTAGGTAGAATGGATGGTTTATGAGGTCAGTAAGCTTATTAAGTCATTTTGGAGGAAAAGAAGCTAACTCTAGGTCATTATGGTAAGCATATTGGAGGAAATAAAGCTAAGTCTAGGTCTTATGCATTTGTTAAGCAAAACACTAGAGAAACTTACCGTGATCACGGAGGTGTAGGAGCGGGCTGGCTCGCGCCGGTAGCTGGAGAAGGAGCGGGCTGGCTCGCGCCGGTAGCTGGAGAAGGATCGTGCGATGCGTTTCTGGAGTTAAGCTGCACCAAAGATCATTTCCAATGTCTCGTTAGCATTATGACACTCAAATGTTAAGACAAGCAAGTAATGTCCATTCAAATTAAACTCACCGTGCTCCCAGGAGCAATCACTGGCATCGGCGGAGCGGTCTGACCGAACTTCTCGCACACAGACTGCACATTTGGTTTTCACAACAGAGTCATACTAGTTAGTAATGAGACTCAAATGTTAAGACTAGAAAGTAATCTGCAGAAGAAACTTACCACAAGGAGCTCATACATGGCCCTTGCCTGCATGTCATTCCGTGCCCTCTCCTCCTCCAACATCTTTGTCGTCTTCTCCTCCAACTCCCGCTGCCTCTCCGCCGCCTCCGCCAAAAGTTTCTCCGTTCTATCTCTCTCCCTCTGTATAGCAGCCTGCAACATCACTCACATGACCATTTGTAATCATTGATGGAAGCACACACAATGTAATGGAGAAAGATAGCTGAGTACGTATAACTAACCTTGATGGCGAGTTGGACTGGCCGTTCACGAGGCCTTATCTCAGGAGCGGAGCTCGACTCGCGCGCCTTGATCTCCGGGAGAGTGCTAGGACAACGGATAAGTCCATCTCCCATGGCTATGGAGCCATGGGACCTCCCGCCACCAGATATCATCAGCAGCTCTGTATCAATGGGACCCTGGCTCGGGTTAAAGTCCTCCCCTTTCCTCGCCTTCCCCTGATCTCTATATTGCACGAGCTTCTCGTGGGCGGAGATGTTGGTGAAGTTCTTTGGATCATCGAGGTCAGACGCAGAGAATGCCTTGACTTTCTTGTAAGGGCCAGTGTGGGCCATGGCATACAGGTCGTACACCTCTGGCACCTTATCCGCCTTATTGTAGCGTGCCTGAAAGAGAGAAACAAAGTAAATTGAGGGTCCTTGAGAAAGCTAAGTTGAAAGATGATGGTAGCAACTACGCGGACTGGGTCCGTAACTTGAGGATTATCCTCATTGCTGCACAGAAAAATTACGTCCTGGAAGCACCGCTGGGTGCCAGGCCTGCTGCTGATGCGACTGACGACGTTAAGAACGTCTGGCAGAGCAAAGCTCATGACTACTCGATAGTTCAATGTGCCATGCTTTACGGCTTAGAACCAGGTCTTCAACGACGTTTTGAACGTCATGGAGCATATGATATGTTCCAGGAGTTGAAGTTAATATTCCAGAAGAATGCCCGGATTGAGAGATACGAAGTCTCCAATAAGTTCTATAGCTGCAAGATGGAGGAGAATAGTTCTGTCAGTGAGCACATACTCAAGATGTCTGGGTATTGTAATCACTTGATTCAACTGGGAGTTACTCTTCCGGATGATAGCGTCATTGACAGAATTCTCCAATCACTTCCACCAAGCTACAAGAGCTTCGTGATGAACTATAATATGCAAGGGATGGATAAGACGATTCCCGAGCTCTTCGCAATGCTAAAGGCTGCGGAGGTAGAAATCAAGAAGGAGCATCAAGTGTTGATGGTCAACAGGACCACTAGTTTCAAGAAAAAGGGCAAAGGGAAGAAGAAAGGGAACTTCAAGAAGAACAACAAACAAGTTGCTGCTCAAGAGAAGAAACCCAAGTCTGGACCTAAGCCTGAAACTGAGTGCTTCTACTGCAAGCAGACTGGTCACTGGAAGCGGAACTGCCCCAAGTATTTGGCGGATAAGAAGGATGGCAAGGTGAACAAAGGTATATGTGATATACATGTTATTGATGTGTACCTTACTAGAGCTCGCAGTAGCACCTGGGTATTTGATACTGGTTCTGTTGCTAATATTTGCAACTCGAAACAGGGACTATAGAGTAAGCGAACACTGGCAAAGGACGAGGTGACGATGCGCGTGGGAAATGGTTCCAAAGTCGATGTGATCGCGGTCGGCACGCTACCTCTACATCTACCTTCGGGATTAGTATTAGACCTAAATAATTGTTATTTGGTGCCAGCGTTGAGCATGAACATTATATCTGGCTCTTGTTTGATGCGAGACGGTTATTCATTTAAATCAGAGAATAATGATTGTTCTATTTATATGAGTAATATCTTTTATGGTCATGCACCCTTGAAGAGTGGTCTATTTTTGATGAATCTCGATAGTAGTGATACACATATTCATAGTGTTGAAGCCAAAAGATGCAGAGTTGATAATGATAGTGCAACTTATTTGTGGCACTGCCGTTTAGGTCATATCGGTGTAAAGCGCATGAAGAAACTCCATAGTGATGGTCTTTTGGAACCACTTGATTATGAATCACTTGGTACTTGCGAGCCGTGCCTCATGGGCAAGATGACCAAAACACCGTTCTCCGGTACTATGGAGAGAGCAACAGATTTGTTAGAAATCATACATACAGATGTATGTGGTCCAATGAATGTTGAGGCTCGTGGCGGATATCGTTATTTTCTCACCTTCACAGATGATTTAAGCAGATATGGGTATATCTACTTAATGAAGCATAAGTCTGAAATATTTGAAAAGTTCAAAGAATTTCAGAGTGAAGTTGAAAATCATCGTAACAAGAAAATAAAGTTTCTACGATCTGATCGTGGAGGAGAATATTTGAGTTACGAGTTTGGTCTACACTTAAAACAATGTGGAATAGTTTCGCAACTCACGCCACCCGGAACACCACAGCGTAATGGTGTGTCCGAACGTCGTAATCGTACTTTACTTGATATGGTGCGATCTATGATGTCTCTTACAGATTTACCTCTATCGTTTTGGGGTTATGCTTTAGAGACAGCCACATTCACATTAAATAGGGCACCATCTAAATCCGTTGAGACGACACCTTATGAACTATGGTTTGGCAAGAAACCAAACTTGTCGTTTCTTAAAGTTTGGGGCTGCGATGCTTATGTGAAAAAGTTACAACCTGATAAGCTCGAACCCAAATCGGAGAAATGTGTCTTCATAGGATACCCAAAGGAGACAGTTGGGTACACCTTCTATCACAGATCCGAAGGCAAGACATTCGTTGCTAAGAATGGATCCTTTCTAGAGAAGGAGTTTCTCTCGAAAGAAGTGAGTGGGAGGAAAGTAGAACTTGATGAGGTAGCTGTACCTACTCCCTTGTTGGAAAATAATACATCACAAGAACCGGTTTCTGTGACGTCAAAACCAACTAGTGAGGAAGTTGATGATGATGATCATAGAACTTCAGATCAAGTTACTACAGAACCTCGTAGGTCAAATAGAGTAAGATCCGCACCAGAGTGGTACGGTAATCCTATTCTGGAAGTCATGCTATTAGATCATGATGAGCCTACGAACTATGAAGAAGCGATGGTGAGCCCAGATTCCGCAAAATGGCTTGAAGCCATGAAATCTGAGATGGGATCCATGTATGAGAACAAAGTATGGACTTTGGTTGACTTGCCCGATGGTCGGCAAGCAATTGAGAATAAATGGATCTTCAAAAAGAAGACTGACGCTGACGGTAATGTTACTGTCTACAAAGCTCGACTTGTTGCAAAAGGTTTTCGACAAGTTCAAGGGGTTGACTACGATGAGACCTTCTCACCCGTAGCGATGCTTAAGTCTGTCCGAATCATGTTAGCAATTGCCGCATTTTATGATTATGAAATTTGGCAAATGGATGTAAAAACTGCATTCCTGAATGGATTTCTGGAGGAAGAGTTGTATATGATGCAACCAAAAGGTTTTATCGATCCAAAGGGAGCTAACAAAGTGTGCAAGCTCCAGCAATCCATTTATGGACTGGTGCAAGCCTCTCGGAGTTGGAATAAACATTTTGATAGTGTGATCAAAGCATTTGTTTATACAGACTTTTGGAGAAGAATGTATTTACAAGAAAGTGAGTGGGAGCTCTGTAGCATTTCTAATATTATATGTGGATGACATATTATTGATTGGAAATGATATAGAATTTCTGGATAGCATAAAGGGATACTTGAATAAAAGTTTTTCAATGAAAGACCTCGGTGAAGCTGCTTACATATTGGGCATTAAGATCTATAGAGATAGATCAAAACGCTTAATTGGACTTTTACAAAGCACATACCTTGACAAAGTTTTGAAGAAGTTCAAAATGGATCAAGCAAAGAAAGGGTTCTTGCCTGTATTGCAAGGTGTGAAGTTGAGTAAGACTCAAAGCCCGACCACTGCAGAAGATAGAGACAAAATGAAAAATGTTCCCTATGCTTCAGCCATAGGCTCTATCATGTATGCAATGCTGTGTACCAGACCTGATGTGTGCCTTGCTATAAGTTTAGCAGGGAGGTAGAAAAGTAATCCAGGAGTGGATCACTGGACAGCGGTCAAGAACATCCTAAAGTACCTGAAAAGGACTAAGGATATGTTTCTCGTATATGGAGGTGACAAAGAGCTCATCGTAAATGGTTACGTTGATGCAAGCTTTGACACTGATCCGGATGATTCTAAATCACAAACCGGATACATGTTTACATTAAACGGTGGAGCTGTCAGTTGGTGCAGTTCAAAGCAAAGCGTCGTGGCGGGATCTACGTGTGAAGCGGAATACATAGCTGCTTCGGAAGCAGCCAATGAAGGAGTCTGGATGAAGGAGTTCATATCCGATCTAGGTGTCATACCTAGTGCATCGGGTCCAATGAAAATCTTTTGTGACAATACTGGAGCGATTGCCTTGGCGAAGGAATCCAGATTTCACAAGAGAACCAAGCACATCAAGAGACGCTTCAATTCCATCCGGGATCTAGTCCAGGTGGGAGACATAGAGATTTGCAAGATACATACGGATCTGAATGTTGCAGACCCGTTGACTAAGCCTCTTCCACGAGCAAAACATGATCAACACCAAGACTCCATGGGTGTTAGAATCATTACTATGTAATCTAGATTATTGACTCTAGTGCAAGTGGGAGACTGAAGGAAATATGCCCTAGAGGCAATAATAAAGTTATCATTTATTTCCTTATATCAGGATAAATGATTATTATTCATGCTAGAATTGTATTAACCGGAAACATAATACATGTGTGAATATATAGACAAACAGAGTGTCACTAGTATGCCTCTACTTGACTAGCTTGTTAATCAAAGATGGTTATGTTTCCTAACCATGAACAAGGAGTTGTTATTTGATTAATGAGATCACATCATTAGTTGAATGATCTGATTGACATGACCCATTCTGTTAGCTTAGCACCCGATCGTTTAGTATGTTGTTATTGCTTCCTTCATGACTTATACATGTTCCTATGACTATGAGATTATGCAACTCCCGTTTATCGGAGGAACACTTTGTGTGCTACCAAACGTCACAACGTAAATGGGTGATTATAAAGGTGCTCTACAGGTGTCTCCAAAGGTACTTGTTGGGTTGGCGTATTTCGAGATTAGGATTTGTCACTCCAAATGTCGGAGAGGTATCTCTGGGCCCTCTCGGTAATGCACATCACTTAAGCCTTGCAAGCATTGCAACTAATGAGTTAGTTGTGAGATGATGTATTACAGAACGAGTAAAGACACTTGCCGGTAACGAGATTGAACTAGGTATTGGATACCGACGATCGAATCTTGGACAAGTAACATACCGATGACAAAGGGAACAACGTATGTTGTTATGCGGTTTGCCGATAAAGATCTTCGTAGAATATGTAGGAACCAATATGGGCATCCAGGTCCCGCTATTGGTTATTGACCGGAGACGTGTCTCGGTCATGTCTACATTGTTCTCGAACCGTAGGGTCCGCACGCTTAAGGTTTCGATGACAGTTTCATTATGAGTTTATGTATTTTGATGTACCGAAGGTTGTTCGGAGTCCCGGATGTGATCACGGACATGACGAGGAGTCTCGAAATGGTCGAGACATAAAGATTGATATATTGGACGGATAGATTTGGACACCGGAAAGGTTCCGGGTGAGATTGGGAATATACCGGAGATCCGGGAGGTTACCGGAACCCCTCGGTAAGTATATGGGCCTTATTGGGCCTTAGTGGAAGGGAGGCGGAAGGAGCAAAGGAGGGTGCGCCCCCCCCAAGCCCAATCCGAATTGGGAGGGGGGCCGGCCCCCCCTTCCTTCTTTCCTCCCCTCTCTTCCTTCCCTCTCCTACTCCTAATAGGAAAGGGGGGCCAAACCTACTTGGAGTAGGTTTGTCCCCCCTAGGGCGTGCTTCCCCCTTAGGCCGGCCTCCTCCTCCCTCCCTCCTTTATATACGGGGGCGGGGGCACCCCATAGACACACAAGTTGATCATCGTGATCGTTCCTTAGCCGTGTGCGATGCCCCTCTCCACGATATTACACGTCGGCCATATTGTAGCGGTGCTTAGGCGAAGCCCTGCGACGGTTGAACATCAAGATCGTCACCACGCCGTCGTGCTGACGGAACTCCTCCCCGTACCTCTGCTGGATCGGAGTTCGGGGCACGTCATCGAGCTGTACGTGTGTCAAGAACTCGGAGGTGCCGGAGTAACGGTGCTTGGATCGGTTGGACCGGGAAGACGTACGACTACTTCCTCTACGTTGCGTCAACGCTTCCGCTTCGGTCTACGAGGGTACGTAGACAACACTCTCCCCTCTCGTTGCTATGCATCACCATGATCTTGCGTGTGCGTAGGATTTTTTTTGAAATTACTACGTTCCCCAACAGTGGTATCAGAGCCAGGTTTTATGGTTTGATGTTATATGCACGAGTAGAACACAAGTGAGTTGTGGGCGATATAAGTCATACTGCTTACCAGCATGTCATACTTTGGTTCAGCGGTATTGTTGGATGAAGCGGCTTGGACCGACATTACGCGTACGCTTACGCGAGACTGGTTTTACCGCCGTGCTATGCACACAGGTGACTAGCGGGTGTCAGTTTCTCCAACTTTAGTTGAACCGAGTGTGGCTACGCCCGGTCGTTGCGAAGGTTAAAACAGCATCAACTTGACAAACTATCGTTGTGGTTTTGATGCGTAGGTGATATTGGTTCTTGCTTAAGCCCGTAGCAGCCACGTAAAACTTGCAACAACGAAGTAGAGGACGTCTAACTTGTTTTTGCGGGGCATGTTGTGATGTGATATGGCCAAGACGTGATGCTATATTTTATTGTATGAGATGATCATGTTTTGTAACCGAAGTTATCGGCAACTGGCAGGAGCCATATGATTGTCGCTTTATTGTATGAAATGCAAACGCTCTGTAATTGCTTTACTTTATCACCAAGCGGTAGCGATAGTCGTAGAAGCAATAGATGGCGTAAACGACAACGATGCTACGATGGAGATCCAGGTGTCGCGCCGGTGACGATGGTGATCATGTTGGTGCTTCGGAGATGGAGATCACAAGCACAAGATGATGATGGCCATATCATATCACTTATATTGATTGCATGTGATGTTTATCCTTTATGCATCTTATCTTGCTTTGATTGACGGTAGCATTTTATGATGATCTCTCACTAAAAATTATCAAGAAGTGTTCTCCCTGAGTATGCACCGTTGCCAAAGTTCGTCATGCCCAGACACCACGTGATGATCGGGTGTGATAAGCTCTACATTCATCTACAACGGGTGCAAGTCAGTTTTGCACACGCAGAATACTCAGGTTAAACTTGACGAGCCTAGCATATGCAGATATGGCCTCGGAACACGGAGATCGAAAGGTCGAGCGTGAATCATATAGTAGATATGATCAACATAAGATGTTCACCATTGAAAACTACTCCATCTCACATGATGATCGGTTATGGTTTAGTTGATTTGGGTCACGTGATCACTTAGATGACTAGAGAGATGTCTGTCTAAGTGGGAGTTCTTAAGTAATATGATTAATTGAACTTAAATTTATCATGAACTTAGTACCTGATAGTATCTTGCTTGTCTATGTTGATTGTAGATAGATGGCCCGTGCTGTTGTTCCGTTGAATTTTAATGCGTTCCTTGAGAAAGCTATGTTGAAAGATGATGGTAGCAACTACGCGGACTGGGTCCGTAACTTGAGGATTATCCTCATTGCTGCACAGAAAAATTACGTCCTGGAAGCAACGCTGGGTGTCAGGCCTGCTGGTGATGCGACTGACGACGTTAAGAACGTCTGGCAGAGCAAAGCTGATGACTACTCGATAGTTCAATGTGCCATGCTTTACGGCTTAGAACCGGGTCTTCAACGACGTTTTGAACGTCATGGAGCATATGAGATGTTCCAGGAGTTGAAGTTAATATTCCAGAAGAATGCCCGGATTGAGAGATACGAAGTCTCCAATAAGTTCTATAGCTGCAAGATGGAGGAGAATAGTTCTGTCAGTGAGCACATACTCAAGATGTCTGGGTATTGTAATCACTTGATTCAACTGGGAGTTACTCTTCCGGATGATAGCGTCATTGACAGAATTCTCCAATCACTTCCACCAAGCTACAAGAGCTTCGTGATGAACTATAATATGCAAGGGATGGATAAGACGATTCCCGAGCTCTTCGCAATGCTAAAGGCTGCGGAGGTAGAAATCAAGAAGGAGCATCAAGTGTTGATGGTCAACAAGACCACTAGTTTCAAGAAAAAGGGCGAAGGGAAGAAGAAAGGGAACTTCAAGAAGAACAACAAACAAGTTGCTGCTCAAGAGAAGAAACCCAAGTCTGGACCTAAGCCTGAAACTGAGTGCTTCTACTGTAAGCAGACTGGTCACTGGAAGTGGAACTGCCGCAAGTATTTGGCGGATAAGAAGGATGGCAAGGTGAACAAAGGTATATGTGATATACATGTTATTGATGTGTACCTTACTAGAGCTCGCAGTAGCACCTGGGTATTTGATACTGGTTCTGTTGCTAATATTTGCAACTCGAAACAGGGACTACGGATTAAGCGAACACTGGCAAAGGATGAGGTGACGATGCGCGTGGGAAATGGTTCCAAAGTCGATGTGATCGCGGTCGGCACGCTACCTCTACATCTACCTTCGGGATTAGTATTAGACCTAAATAATTGTTATTTGGTGCCAGCGTTGAGCATGAACATTATATCTGGATCTTGTTTGATGCGAGACGGTTATTCATTTAAATCAGAGAATAATGGTTGTTCTATTTATATGAGTAATATCTTTTATGGTCATGCACCCTTGAAGAGTGGTCTATTTTTGATGAATCTCGATAGTAGTGATACACATATTCATAGTGTTGAAGCCAAAAGATGCAGAGTTGATAATGATAGTGCAACTTATTTGTGGCACTACCGTTTAGGTCATATCGGTGTAAAGCGCATGAAGAAACTCCATACTGATGGTCTTTTGGAACCACTTGATTATGAATCACTTGGTACTTGCGAACCGTGCCTCATGGGCAAGATGACGAAAACACCGTTCTCCGGTACTATGGAGAGAGCAACAGATTTGTTAGAAATCATACATACAGATGTATGTGGTCCAATGAATGTTGAGGCTCGTGGCGGATATCGTTATTTTCTCACCTTCACAGATGATTTAAGCAGATATGGGTATATCTACTTAATGAAGCATAAGTCTGAAACATTTGAAAAGTTCAAAGAATTTTAGAGTGAAGTTGAAAATCATCGTAACAAGAAAATAAAGTTTCTACGATCTGATCGTGGAGGAGAATATTTGAGTTACGAGTTTGGTCTACACTTAAAACAATGTGGAATAGTTTCGCAACTCACGCCACCCGGAACACCACAGCGTAATGGTGTGCCCAAACGTCGTAATCGTACTTTACTTGATATGGTGCGATCTATGATGTCTCTTACAGATTTACCGCTATCGTTTTGGGGTTATGCTTTAGAGACAGCCACATTCACATTAAATAGGTCACCATCTAAATCCGTTGAGACGACACCTTATGAACTATGGTTTGGCAAGAAACCAAAGTTGTCGTTTCTTAAAGTTTGGGGCTGCGATGCTTATATGAAAAAGTTTCAACCTGATAAGCTCGAACCCAAATCGGAGAAATGTGTCTTCATAGGATACCCAAAGGAGACAGTTGGGTACACCTTCTATCACAGATCCGAAGGCAAGACATTCGTTGCTAAGAATAGATCCTTTCTAGAGAAGGAGTTTCTCTCGAAAGAAGTGAGTGGGAGGAAAGTAGAACTTGATGAGGTAACTGTACCTACTCCCTTGTTGGAAAATAATACATCACAAGAACCGGTTTCTGTGACGTCAAAACCAACTAGTGAGGAAGTTGATGATGATGATCATAGAACTTCAGATCAAGTTACTACAGAACCTCGTAGGTCAAACAGAGTAAGATCCGCACCAGAGTGGTACGGTAATCCTATTCTGGAAGTCATGCTATTAGATCATGATGAACCTACGAACTATGAAGAAGCGATGGTGAGCCCAGATTCCGCAAAATGGCTTGAAGCCATGAAATCTGAGATGGGATCCATGTATTAGAACAAAGTATGGACTTTGGTTGACTTGCCCGATGGTCGGCAAGCAATTGAGAATAAATGGATCTTCAAGAAGAAGACTGACGCTGACGGTAATGTTACTGTCTACAAAGCTCGACTTGTTGCAAAAGGTTTTCGACAAGTTCAAGGGGTTGACTACGATGAGACCTTCTCACCCGTAGCGATGCTTAAGTCTGTCCGAATCATGTTAGCAATTGCCGCATTTTCTGATTATGAAATTTGGCAAATGGATGTAAAAATTGCATTCCTGAATGGATTTCTGGAGGAAGAGTTGTATATGATGCAACCAAAAGGTTTTATCGATCCAAAGGGAGCTAACAAAGTGTGCAAGCTCCAGCGATCCATTTATGGACTGGTGCAAGCCTCTCGGAGTTGGAATAAACATTTTGATAGTGTGATCAAAGCATTTGGGTTTATACAGACTTTTGGAGAAGCCTGTATTTACAAGAAAGTGAGTGGGAGCTCTGTAGCATTTCTAATATTATATGTGGATGACATATTATTGATTGGAAATGATATAGAATTTCTGGATAGCATAAAGGGATACTTGAATAAAAGTTTTTCAATGAAAGACCTCGGTGAAGCTTCTTACATATTGAGCATTAAGATCTATAGAGATAGATCAAAACGCTTAATTGGACTTTCACAAAGCACATACCTTGACAAAGTTTTGAAGAAGTTCAAAATGGATCAAGCAAAGAGAGGGTTCTTGCCTGTATTGCAAGGTGTGAAGTTGAGTAAGACTCAAAGCCCGACCACTGCAGAAGATAGAGACAAAATGAAAAATGTTCCCTATGCTTCAGCCATAGGCTCTATCATGTATGCAATGTTGTGTACCAGACCTGATGTGTACCTTGCTATAAGTTTAGCAGGGAGGTACCAAAGTAATCCAGGAGTGGATCACTGGACAGCGGTCAAGAACATCCTGAAGTACCTGAAAAGGACTAAGGATATGTTTGTCGTATATGGAGGTGACAAAGAGCTCATCGTAAATGGTTACGTTGATGCAAGCTTTGACACTGATCCGGATGATTCTAAATCACAAACCGGATACGTGTTTACATTAAACGGTGGAGCTGTCAGTTGGTGCAGTTCAAAGCAAAGCGTCGTGGCGGGATCTACGTGTGAAGCGGAATACATAGCTGCTTCGGAAGCAGCCAATGAAGGAGTCTGGATGAAGGAGTTCATATCCGATCTAGGTGTCATACCTAGTGCATCGGGTCCAATGAAAATCTTTTGTGACAATACTGGAGCGATTGCCTTGGCGAAGGAATCCAGATTTCACAAGAGAACCAAGCACATCAAGAGACGCTTCAATTCCATCCGGGATCTAGTCCAGGTGGGAGACATAGAGATTTGCAACATACATACGGATCTGAATGTTGCAGACCCGTTGAATAAGCCTCTTCCACGAGCAAAACATGATCAACACCAAGACTCCATGGGTGTTAGAATCATTACTATGTAATCTAGATTATTGACTCTAGTGCAAGTGGGAGACTAAAGGAAATATGCCCTAGAGGCAATAATAAAGCGATTATTTATTTCCTTATATCATGATAAATGTTTATTATTCATGCTAGAATTGTATTAACCGGAAACATAATACATGTGTGAATATATAGACAAACAGAGTGTCACTAGTATGCCTCTACTTGACTAGCTTGTTAATCAAAGATGGTTACGTTTCCTAACCATGAACAAGGAGTTGTTATTTGATTAATGAGATCACATCATTAGTTGAATGATCTGATTGACATGACCCATTCTGTTAGCTTAGCACCCGATCGTTTAGTATGTTGTTATTGCTTCCTTCATGACTTATACATGTTCCTATGACTATGAGATTATGCAACTCCCGTTTATCGGAGGAACACTTTGTGTGCTACCAAACGTCACAACGTAACTGTGTGATTATAAAGGTGCTCTACAGGTGTCTCCAAAGGTACTTGTTGGGTTGGCGTATTTCGAGATTAGGATTTGTCACTCCGAATGTCGGAGAGGTATCTCTGGGCCCTCTCGGTAATGCACATCACTTAAGCCTTGCAAGCATTGCAACTAATGAGTTAGTTGTGAGATGATGTATTACGGAACGAGTAAAGAGACTTGCCGGTAACGAGATTGAACTAGGTATTGGATACCGACGATCGAATCTCGGACAAGTAACATACCGATGACAAAGGGAACAACGTATGTTGTTATGCGGTTTGACCGATAAAGATTTTTGTAGAATATGTAGGAACCAATATGGGCATCCAGGTCCCGCTATTGGTTATTGACCGGAGACGTGTCTCGGTCATGTGTACATTGTTCTCGAACCATAGGGTCCGCACGCTTAAGGTTTCGATGACAGTTTCATTATGAGTTTATGTATTTTGATGTACCGAAGGTTGTTCGGAATCCCGGATGTGATCACGGACATGACGAGGAGTCTCGAAATGGTCGAGACATAAAGATTGATATATTGGACGGATATATTTGGACACCGGAAAGGTTCCGGGTGAGATTGGGAATATACCGGAGATCCGGGAGGTTACCAGAACCCCCCGGTAAGTATATGGGCCTTATTGGGCCTTAGTGGAAGGGAGGAGGAAGGGGCAAAGGAGGGGGCGCCCCCCCCCCAAGCCCAATCCGAATTGGGAGGGGGGCCGGCCCCCCTTCCTTCTTTCCTCCCCTCTCTTCCTTCCCTCTCCTACTCCTAATTGGAAAGGGGGGCCAAACCTACTTGGACTAGGTTTGTCCCCCCTAGGGCGCGCCTCCCCCTTAGGCCGGCCTCCTCTTCCCTCCCTCCTTTATATACGGGGGCGGGGGGCACCCCATAGACACACAAGTTGATCATCATGATCGTTCCTTAGCCATGTGTTGTGCCCCTCTCCATGATATTACACCTAGGTCATATTGTAGCGGTGCTTAGGCGAAGCCCTGTGATGGTTGAACATCAAGATCGTCACCACGCCGTCGTGCTGATGGAACTCCTCCCCGTACCTCTGCTGGATCGGAGTTCGGGGCGTGTCATCGAGCTGTACGTGTGTCAAGAACTCGGAGGTGCCGGAGTAACGGTGCTTGGATCGGTTGGACCGGGAAGACGTACGACTACTTCCTCTACGTTGCGTCAACGCTTCCGCTTCGGTCTACGAGGGTACGTAGACAACACTCTCCCCTCTCGTTGCTATGCATCACCATGATCTTGCATGTGCGTAGGAAATTTTTTGAAATTACTACATTCCCCAACACTGCCATCATCAGCATGGCCACTCGGCTCCCCACCATCCTCAGGCTGACCCGACCAGGTACCCCATCCAGATGTGTGCTCCTCCGGGGTCTCGTGGGCCCAAGTCTCGTGGGCCGAAGGCCCGGCGACCCGAGGCACGTGGGCCGAAGACCCGTGGACCGGAGGCTCGTGGACCGGAGTCCGTGCAGCCTCCTCCTCAGACGAGTCCACCCTAGCAGTCACGTGCTCGGGTGAAACAGCTAGGGGCGGTGGCGAGGAAGGCGCCGTAAGAGTCACCCTACCTCCTCTCCCGCGACCACGTGCTCCACCTCCTCTCTTCTTCTTACCTCGTCCCCTGCTGGGCACCGCGGTCGACGAAGAAGGGCCCGGCGGTGTCGCCATACTGTCCAGCAACGCTCGGCGGAGAGGTGCGTGTGGAATGGAAGACCTCGTACCACGCGCCGACGAAGAAGGGGCCTCGGCGCGCTCCCGACCAGCGCCCACCATCTTTCAACACCTGCCATGACAAAGAATAAACGAAATTAGTACAACATAAAAAGAGTACCGACATGAATAATAATATGTATATCACTTAAGTGTATCATCATCAAATACAACATAAAAAAATTGAATACCTGACACTACTAATAATCTCGATCAGTATCATCAATAAATGCATAATCATCATCATCACTATAATCAATGATGGGCTCATAGGGTTCATTGGCATCAACATGTGCAAGGCCACCTTGACGTAATCGGTCAAGCATTGACAGGTCATCCGCAGCAGTAACCTCTTCTTGTTCCGGCTCTTCTTGTTCCTTCTCTGGGGTGATGTCGGATTCATTGTCACTGTCTACTTCAATGTTTTGGGGTGAAGTATAGCGGTTCTTGAAACGCTTTTTGGAAAGACGTGTCTCTTGGAAGAATTCTCCTTCATATGTGTCTGGGTTACTGTGAGGTTCATAATCCTCTTCCTTTGGGGGAGAAAGTCTAGCACGTGGCGGCACTTCATAAACGACATCCCAACCTTTCAGATTTGGATTAGTTTGGCAGGCACACGGTAGATAGAATACTTGGGTCGCCTGTTGAGCCATAATATAGACATCGGGAACATCTAAATGAGTGCTTTGGTTGATTTCAACTAGCCCTATATGTTCATGAGTCCTTCTAGTCTCCTATGGCTGAAACCAATAGCATTTGAAGACTACGACATTCGGTGGGTCTTCACCATAGAACAGAAGTTCATAAATTGCTTCAACTCTCCCATAATACTCGGTACCTCCTTCGCCGATAGCAGATACACAACAATTGGTAGACTTTCGGTCGGCCATAGATAGCTCTTTGCCATAGGTACGAAAGTGATACCCGTTGATGTCATACTTGTCAAATGAACGGACCTTATAGTCAAAACCATTAGCGACTTGTCTCAATTCGGCGTCCATAGACTCTGAATTAGCCTACGAGTTTAATATGAAAGGGGATTGTTGCATTATGCACAAATTAGCGAATGTAATGAAATTGTCTAATAGAAATTACCGTTTGTTTGAACCAAGAGATGAAACCGGGATAGCCACCTCCTTGCTTTGCGAGAAGCTCATACTCTTCGATGGAATCCTTTTGGATCTCCGCTCCATACGAGAATATGGCGACGTATCGACTGTATGACATATCCAGGAATAAGAGTAGTTCAAAGGAAATAGAAGTTGCGAAACAATGTACCGAGAACTTACTCGATGTACGGCCGCACTTCTATCAGGTTGTTGAAGATATACAACGAAATGGTCCGCCATTCTTCGTTATCCAAAGATACTGGATGTGAAACACTAGCTGGTGCGAGATTCCCTTTGAATAGGCTGAGGTTGGATCCACCCTTTTTAGGCTCGTCAGCATTGTACCGAGGCTTCGGATTATGCAAATGACGATTTTTGGCTTCGTAGTGCGCTGTTACGAAGTTTGCCGCCTCCTCTGTGATGAATGCCTCAGCCATCGATGCTTCAATTCTACGTTTATTTTTACATTTTTCTCGAAGCGTCTTCTGCATCCTCTCAGTTGGGTAGCACCAACGATTTTGCACGGGCCCCCCCAATCTTGCCTCGGTCGGGAGATGCAAAATCAAATGCTGCATTGGATTAAAGAAGCCCGATGGAAAGATCTTCTCTAACTTGCAGATCAACTCCGGCGCCAACTCTTCCATTTCTTCTAGCACGCCAGGCGATAGTTCTTTGGCACAAAGAACACGGAAGAAATAGCTGAGTTCTGCCAGTACTAGCCATTCATCCTCAGGGATGAAGCCACGCAACATCACCAGCATTACCCGCTCAATCCATATGTGCCAATCATGACTCTTGAGACCAAATATCTTCAGTTTATCAAGATTCGCTCCCCTCTTTAGATTCGCTGCATACCCATCGGGGAACATCAACTGCTGTTGCACCCACAAGAGAATTTCCCTCATAGCTGGCCTTGCAAGATTGAACCATGCCTTTGGCTTCGTCCAGTTCTGCTTTCCTTTCGGTTCTTTCATGTTTTGTAACGGACTATCACATAGCGCCTCCAGATCGACTCTAGCCTTAGTATTATCCTTTGACTTCCCATCTATGCCAAACAATGTACCAAAAAGTGCCTCGGCGATATTCTTCTCAGTGTGCATCACGTCGATGTTGTGTGGGCAAAGGAGGTCTTTGAAGTAAGGCAGATCCCATAAGCATGTTTTGTGAGTCCACGCGTGCTTAGTATTATACCCCTTGAAGTACCCTGGACGTTGTGGATCTGGCTCGAGAGTGTTTAATTGATCCAGGGTCTGTTGGCCTGTCAATGCAGGTGGTGCAGAGTTTTTGACAACTCTACCCCTGATGAAGTTCTTCTTGTCTTTCCTGAACTTATGGCGAGGATCCAGGAGCTGTCTATGCATGTCGAAGCAAGAAAACTTGCGATAGGCCTGAAGCCAACGAAACTCAAGAGCTCCCTTGCATGTGGGGCACGGAAACCTTCCATGCACACTCCAGCCAACGAATATCGCATAAGCCGGCAAGTCATGCGTCGAGTACATGTACCAGACACGCATTATGAAGTTCCGTTTGCTAAAGGCGTCGTATGTCTTGAACCCATTATCCCAGGCTTCTTGCAATTCGTCCTTAAGCGGCTGCATGTACACATTCATATTTTTGCCCGGATAGTTGGGTCCTGGAATTATCAACGTCAGGAAAATGTTCTTTCTTTGCATAATCTGTCCGGGGGGGGGGATTGAGTGGAAAGACAAATACGGGCCAACAACTGTATTGGGCTGCCGTCATACCAAACACACTGAACCCATCAGTGCTGATGCCGACTCGAGGATGCCTCGGATCTGCCGCTTTGTCAGCATGTAATTCATCAAACCTTTTCCGCGCAACACCATCCGATGTGTGTGCCATCATCAGATTCCCATCTGCATCTAGTTCGGTTCTTTTGCCTGTTTTGTGCCATGTCATCTGTCTGGCCGTCTCTTCGACCATGAAAAGACGTTGAAGTCTTGGTACGATTGGCATATACCGAAGAACACTAACAGGGATTGTGGTCTGTATCTTCTCACCCATACCCTTTTCTACCACAATATACCTGGAACACTTGCAAATGGGACAATAGTTCAAGTCCGCATAGTCAAGCCTAAATAAGGCACATCCTTTCTCACAGGCATGTATCTTCTCATAGGGCATCTTCAGTGCACGGAGGATTTTGTCCGACTGGTACAGGTTTGCAGGCATTACATGGCCTTTGGGTAGAAAGCGTCCAAATACTGTCATAATTGTGTCATAGCATTCTCTGCCCAAGTTGAACTGAGCCTTCAAAGCCATTACTTGTGAGATGGCATCCAACTGACAAAGCTCAGTGTGCTCGTGGAGCGGACGTTTTGAAGACTCCAACATTTCATTGAAGGCCTTTGCAGATTCCTCCATCTCCTCGTCCGAATCCCGAGCATCATCATAGTCTTGCACCATGTTTTCCATCCCGGTACCATGCTCGTCGGTGCGACGATGATCCACCTCAGCTCGGTCACGTTGGGCAGACTCACCATGAAATGTCCACACCGTATAATCAGGCGTAAAACCATTCTTCTGCAGGTGTTTACCCATTTCAGCCTCTGTCCTCTTTTCCCAATTGCCGCATCGGAAACAGGGGCACCAAGTTTTCCTCTGGCCATTTGCAAATGCGGCTTGCACAAACCCCTTGGTTTTTGTGAACTATTCACCGCTCCATTTGTTCTGACCAGTCTGACCGGTATACATCCACGCACGATCACTCATCTTGACTTTCAGAGCTACTGGACACACAACAATTATATATATATAATTCACCATGTATATATTCATCAGTTGATCTACTTTGTCAATTTTATTACGTCCATGCAACCTACACTCTAATAGGTAATGATAGGTCCTAATCCCACCCGAGTATGTGTAGATTGGGTTCATTTTCCCATATGCTATGCTCCGGATCCGACGCAAAATTTTGGCAGCACCTCCCCGCTGTTCTCCTGATACACGTCTCTGCAATAAACAGAGAGGATGTGTACCCGGAGAACAACAGGGGAGGCACTGACGAAATTTATGCGTCGGATCCGGAGCAAAGCATATGGAAAACGAACCCAATCTACACATACTCGGGCTGTCCATGGATAGCGTTGGACAATTCGAAAGAATCAAGGTTATAAATATGCAAATGCATGCATATTTATAACTATGACGCTTTCGAACGGGAGACACATATTGGTTACGCATACTGATGATTCAAGACACATATATAGTTAGCTACCAAATTTCATCGGAATAGATCAAATAATTAATGGGGGAGGAGGACTTGTCATTTGTGCTCACTCATGAACGAAGGGGCAGAGCTCGTCAAACGCACGGCGAGGTCGTCGAACACCAAACCTCGCAGCGATGAAACAACTGCACATTTAAAACTACACAATCAACTCAATTATATATGATATTTTTTATAACAAAATCGAAAAATATATGACCTATCTAATAATTCACAAATATATGACCCCGTCGGCCTCTGGAAGCCAAAAAACACCTTTTCGGGAGGTGTCGCTGGTCGGGGTGTCCTGTCGGTGTCGGGGTGCCGTGTCGGGGTCGGGGTGCTGTTCCGGGGTCGGGGGGTCG
>NC_041391.1:717672771-717676346 GCF_002162155.2 Triticum dicoccoides | reverse complement strand
GGCGGTGGGTGGCGGGGGCGGCGGCGGGTGGCGGTCGTCGTCGGGGAGGAGAGGGGGACAGATCAAACAGAGAGAGATGGGCGGGGTGGGGCGCCGTTAGTAACCTAAACGTTTGTTGTCCGCCCCACTTGCTCTTTGCCGTCCGCTAGCGGACGGCAAATAGGGGGGGGGGGGCGTTAAGTTTTTTTAAACCAGCTCGTCAGTGGGGCCCCCTCCCTCTTTGCCGTCCGCTAGCCGACGGCAAAGCTTCTTTGCCGTCAGCCAGTTCTTTGCCGTCCGCTTTTGGTTAGCTGATGGCAAAGAGTTTCTTTGCCGTCCGCTAGCAGACGGCAAAGAGCTGGCAGATGGCAAAGTAGCTGTTTCCAGTAGTGCTAGGGAAGTTGGGGAAAATGAAGGCCCATCGTCGAACTGCAAATGAGATCCAAGAGCTGAAGAAACTTACCATTGAGGTCGGCAAGAGGAATGAAAGGTACAAGGCTCGCGAGGATTTCTCTAGGACTCGTGAGGCCTTCTGCAACACTAATAATGCAATTTTTGACCCTAGAGCGCTTGCTATATTTGAGCAGGCCTCAAAACTCGTCGGAATTGATCAATCCAAGGCTGAGATAATCCAACTATTGACTGAAGAGGATGGACGTGTGTCAGCAAAACAGCAACTGAAGTTGGTCTCCATTGTTGGATGTGGAGGATTGGGCAAGACAACTCTTGCGAATCAAGTGTATCAAGTGCTCAAAGAGGAATTCGAGTGTAAGGCTTTCGTATCAGTGTCGCGAAATCCAGACCTAAAAAATATCTTGAGAACCATTCTCAGTGAAATCAGTGGCCAAGCTTATGCTAGCACAAAAGCAGGGAGTATACAACAACTCATCGGCAACATCACCAATGTTCTAGCACACAAAAGGTTCGGTTCTATTCCTGTTTGTCATCATCGAGTGCATGGGAAACTTGTTTAGACATGTAGCAGAGACCATACCGGTAAATTTATCTACAAATGTTCATTATTTCTGCATTTTAGTATACACACCCTCTGTTTCTAAATGTAAGACATTTTTGCAGTTCAAATAGAACGGAAATAATACTTTCCAAGATGTTAGAAAATTTGATGGGAAAATATGACCATGTTGATGCCTAAAATGAGAAATAAAATACAATATCATGCAGATACAAATCAACAAACTACCCTAAGTGACAATGTGGTTTTTCCTTTTCTCACATGAAAGTTCTCGTTTTCTAGGAACATTCAAAAAAGTCACACATGTACATGATGGAGAATCGTATGTAAATACCAAACTTGGTGCAGAACATGTATTCTGTCACCATGTCAAAAAGAAAATTTAGTACGCAAAAAATTGCTATCACGAACAGCTCATCACTTGTGGGTTCCCCATCCGTCAGTACTAAGAGCATCTCCACTCGTTCGGCCCCCCTCCGCACCACCCGGCGCTATTTTGGCCCTTCGGCCGGCGCTTTTTTGGCCCTAGGGGCGATCTAATTCCCCACCACGCCCCCAGGTGCCGCCCCAAGACATCATAAATTCAAACTTGTCATTTTCCGCTACCCAAAAAAATGTCACAAGTCCAGCGATCAGCGCCACAAGTCCGGCGATCAGTTCGGCAATCACCCTTCCACAGTTCGGTGATCAATAACTCGAAAGTTCGGCGTTCAAAAGGAAGGACGCGTAGGCAATGCATCAAACTGCGTCGACCTCCGGCGTCGGACTGGTGGGAGTCGGCGTGTGCGGGCTAGTTGGCGTCAGCGCGGCTTCTGTGCTGGGCGTCGTGGAGGCATCATCGCTCAGGCTTGGCGGCGGCGTTGGGATCGGCGTTGGCGCGGCTGCCGACGACATCTAGTTCAAGAAGAGGACACACTCCGCCAGGTACCAGCCTTGACCTGCTCGTCCATCATCGACATGCCCCCCATCAGGAATGCCAGGTTGGTGTTCCTCTTCTTCGCGGCGACGTTGGTCCGGAGCAGGTCCAGCTTGACGGCGCTGTTCGTCATCAACGCTGACCACCGTGCCTCGGTTTTCTCTTCCCTATGGGCGGCGTGGGTCTTGGCGTCGGTGATGCACTGCTCGATTGACGCTTGCAGTCGCGCGGTAGCCGGTGCGGTGTCCTTCGCCGACTTGGCTCGTTTGTTGCCGTTCGGGCACCCATCGGCTGTGCCCGGCGTCGGTGGGACCGGCTTGTACGTCTCCTTGGCCTTGGCGAGGGTGCGCCGGACGTCCGCCTACTTCTCACACTTCTCGATCCAGGAGAACACGTGGATGTACTTGAACTCTTGGTCTGTGCTGCTGTCCTGGTGGTACATGGCAAACATCCGGAACATCTGCGTCGAGGGACAAGTGTATGTGACACATGGCGAAAATGAGCGAGAGACCGGCGTCTGTGCATTCCTGAACCTCGATGTTGGCGCCGGTTTCTGGGCGAGTCGCGACCTCCTCGACGATCCCATGCCATTTGTTGCACGCCGTTTGTATGAGCGGCCAATGAATCGCCATGGCTTTCGAGCCGCACTTCATGTGGATGGTGGCGAAGTAGGGGTTGACCAACTTGCGCGCGTCGAACTCTGACTTGATGCGCTCCCACTACGTGCCGACGCTCTGGTTCGTGCCGATGATCGGGTTGAGGCAGACGGTCTTCCACGCTCCGGCGAGGCACTCGTCTTCCTTGGACGCCCATTTGATGCGCGGCTCGCCGGTACTGGCCGCCCGCTTCTTCTTTTTCCCTTTCCTCGCCGGAGCAGGAGCCGGCCCTGCTCCTCCTCACTGTAGTCGACCTCGTCGTCCATGTCGCCGGTGAGGTCCATTCTATCGTCTTGGGCATTGAACCCGGGGGAGGTGGCGGCGGCGGTCGAGCCACTCGGGATGATGTCGTCCATGTTGGCTTTCGTCCTGTCGGGGTTGCCGAGATGCAACGACGAGGCTTGTGAGGAGTGCAGTGTGCCACGGCGCAAAGGCGGCTTCGAGGAGGCTACGTAAGCCGGCGGTGAGTAGGTGTACGGGGGATACTGGACGCCGGCGAACGCGGGTGAGGGCGTGCGTTGGGTGGGGTCACCATGCGGAAAGGTGATGTTGGGGTTGAACCCGCCATGCACGTCGTCGTCGGCGTAGCCAGGCGAGGGCGCGCACCCCTAGGGGTTTGTCCACAGCGAGAAGCCGACCGGCGACCCGACGCTCTGCTGGCTCCAGGGAGGGTGCGGGCTGTGGCCTCCGGGTGGATTCACCATCCCCGCGCAAGACACCTCTGCTTGCTCCGCCGCGCGAGATGCCTCTGCTTGCCCCGTCGCAGCGGCAGCGGCAGCCATCGTCGCCTTGTCCCCGGCCCTCTTGGCATTGAGCCTGTTCCGCCGGTCGGTCGTGACAGCCTCCTGGTGCTGAACCTCCGCCTTCCAGTCGGCGTTCGACATGCCCAGTGGTTTGGACGATGGCTTGCTCGGCTTCCTCTGCTTCGGCTGGGTGGCATCAGCGTCGGTAGCGGCGCGAGGGGTCGTGTAATTCTTTGGTGTCATGGCGGCGGGATGGAGGGGAGATGGAGGAGAATGGCGGGAGAAGAGGGGCATAAGGGGGGAATAGA
>NC_041391.1:717661518-717672246 GCF_002162155.2 Triticum dicoccoides | reverse complement strand
AGGGCCTTCTCTCGCCGACATCGCGAACCCACACGCCTTTTTGCTTCGGCCGGCACCCCCAGGCGGCCCTCGGGGGCTTGGGTTCGGCTTGGGTTCGCCGGCTATTATTTCGTCCCAAACGGGCGATAAACGAGGCACTGGGGGCACGACTGGGGCGATTTTTCGGCGCCAGTACTAAAAAAAGAGAGCCCTGGGGGGCATGTTACGGGAGGGAGTGGAGATGCTCTAAGGATTGGTTTGCTATTGTTGAACTGTGTCGTGCTATGCTTACTATATAATCTGCTGCAGAGGACTTGTCAGGGAGGTTGGCAATAGGGGTCGAGCAAACAATAAAATACGGAAATGAAAGTTGGTCAAGCGCGGAAATCCCTTATGGAGCTTGGCCTCCAATGAGGCCTCCAAATTGAAATTTCAAATTTCATATTTTTACGTTTCAAAAAATTCTAAAAAAACACATATATACATGAAGGCATAACACACATGTGTGTAAATTGTCAGGGTAAAATACGTTGAAATGAGGCTGTGCAAAAAACAAATTTGGGGTTGTTTAACACATGATACTATTCATCCTCCCAGGCCATGAATTTGTCTTTTTTGTACAAGTCACAACTCAAGATATTTCATCATAAATTTGTATACACACGTGGGTTACATCCTTACATACACGCATATTTATTTTCAAAAATAAAGGCCTACTTGAAGCTTGTCCTCCAAAATGCTTCCCTCGGGCAAGCGGGACTATATATCATAGTATTCCATTGTAGCCTGAGGAAGTTATGCTGCAAAGAGAGCCTTAGCTGAGAGATTAGGCATAGGGTTTTGCAGCATAACCACTAGGGTTCAATTCCTAAAAGTGACAGGTGATGCATAGGGTTTTCCTTCTCATTTATTGAGTATCAAGCTTGATGTGTGGTGGGATCACTCATCAAGATTAATTATTGGTATTCATTAAAAAGATATTTTGAGTAAAAAGACCGTGTGCATGCCTAGTTGATCCAGAGGCTTAGAAGTGAAATTCTCTCTCAAAATTGAAGGTGATACGTAAATGCTTCCTGAGTCACTCTCCCATTCGACTCCGGAGTCCCTTGCCACCACCACTAAGTCCCCTTGAGGAGGCTGGTGGCGCTAGGCTCCATAGCGGACGGAGGCGGTGACACTGCTAGCTTCTGATCCAGACGCATTTAGGTCAAGCCTTAGGTCAAATCACATCGCCCCACCCATCTTCGCTCCTGGATCTGTGTGACAAGCGTCGGACGGTGCATGATGGCTCCCCACCAGCAGTTTCCGAGTTTCAGGAGACGTCCTGAGCGACTGGGACGCATGTCCCTGCTCGCCCTCATTGACGACATCGGGGATGTGTTCCCGGCAGCCTTGTTGGGACATCGACATCGTTTTGCGACCATGCGCTCGACCTGTGAGGCGGTAGTGAGTGAGCTATGCTTTGTAGTCGGTTCTGGTCCATGTGGTGACCACTCCGGCTCGAGGCGCCATCGAAAGATCTTCATAAGAATTTCTGTCTCCAGATCCGGTGGTTGTCGTCGATGTCTCGTATAGGCGATGTTTTGGGATGCAACGGGATGGCTCTTTTCTGGCGGTGAGATGCAATCTATGGCCGATGGCTTGATGTAGAGAGTATGATGTGCAACGGTCGTGACGAGATTTCTAGTGCATCACATGTAGATGCCGGGATCGTGAAAAAGCGGTGGTGACAACACATGATTGACTTCTATTTGGTGATCTTTTTGAGCACTCTGCTTGGACCTCGAGGATGAAAACCCTTGGTCTGACTTAATATGGTTATACCTGGCAATGACAATCTTTTTGCGTTATTACCTTGTTGAGGGCATTGCTCGGTTATATTCGGACTTGTTCTTCAATGTGAAAACTTATAATCTGGCCTTTGGTGGATTGATCTAATGATGGCGACAACTGAGTGTCGTACCCTTACTGAAGGTGTTGCTATTGAAAAAAATTGGTGTCCTTGTGGTGTCAAAAGATGGTTGGTGCGAGTATAGTCATTGATGTTGTTTGTTACTCACCGTTTTGATCGCTTGAGTTCCTTCATAGCTTAAGCATAGTTTGGTGTTGGATGACTTTACTATTTTCTAGAGTGTTTATTTGTGTGTGTGCATCCTAACTATGCAGAGGCCAGGGGTATGTTCATGGTGTTTGTATCCACTTGATGCTTCACTTTGAGCAAATAAAATCCTCCATTTCTTAAAAAAAGGAAGTTTTGTTGATGCCAATCTATTGTATGGAAGAGCGGAATGCCTTATGCAATTACTGTCGCTTAGAGCATCTCTCGCTCTTCCCTAAAACTTTGAACTCCTTAAATTTTTCATATTTGAGGAATTAACTCCATCTAGAACTTCCTTCAAAATCATCAACTCCTAAAAAATTTCAGGAGCTACTCCTTAAATTTGTCCCTCCTACTCAAATTTGAGAAGTTTGAGGAGCCTCCTCAAACGCCTCCTCAAATTTCAGCCACCACCCACCGCCACTCACCACTTCTAGCGCGGCACGGCCGGGCTCCCCAAAGCCATGATGGCCTCCCAAGTCTCCCCCCCTGCTCATGATGGCACAATAGTTCTTTTTTTGAAAAGGGGATTACCCTCGCCTCTGCATCACAGGGATGCACACATCCATATTCAACGAAGTTTATTGCAAAACTTTTAAGAATTTCTAATTTTATTTAGTTTTCCTATTTTAATTTGGATGAGAAGAGCACTTTCAGAAGAATTACAAGCTATTTGACATAAAATGAGTTGTGTAGTTTTATTTACTTAATGTACGCATAATAGTTTCGTCCAGATCACTCTGTGGCCTTAGTATTTACCCAATTTAGAATGAAAGGGTTTGATTGTTAAAGTTTTAGGGCTTAGTTTTTAATGCAATTATTATCAAGACTTTCATCCTAACCATAAAACATTTTTTTAATTTTATTGTGGGTCTTTTCATCATTTGCCAACACACAAATACATTCTAAAATGTAGGGTAGACAAAGGGTAGCTAATTTCTACTTAGATATGTAACTACAAAAGCAAAAAAAAAGAGCTATCAAATATACATTTTAAAACACCATTTGTTTTGGCCAAACTAAAATCATGAGCTGAACATCAAACATCAGCATAAAGCAGGGCGGTAGCACAAAATCAACACATGTGCATGCTTGAATTTTATATGTTGTTACTTTATATTTTTATATGCACGCTTTCAATGAGAACAGCTTCTTAATGTATGATCTTCACATTAAAGCAACACTGATAAATCATGTGCAGGTATTTTGTTGTTGTTGACGATATATGGGATGTGGATACATGGGATGTTATTAAGTGTGCATTCCCCATAACATGTTCTGGCAGTATAATAATCACCACTACTCATATAAATGATGTCGCAGATTTATGTCGGTCATCATGCACTGGTTGTATCTATAATATGAGGCCACTTGATGTGGTGCATTCAAGGCAACTATTTCACAGAAGACTATTTGATTCCAATGAAGATTGCCCGTCAAACCTTCAGAAAGTTCTTGATGAAATTTTGAAAAAATGTGGTGGCTTACCTTTGGTGATCATTGCCATATCTGGTTTGTTGGCTATCACGGAAAGAACAGAACATATGTGGAATCAGGTGAAAGATTCAATTGGTCGTGCACTTGAAAGGAATCCTAGTGTTGAAGCAATGATTAAGATATTGTCACTTAGCTACTTTGATCTTCCTCCCCATCTAAAAACATGTCTCTTGCATTTGAGTATATTTCTGGAAGATTCTGTTATTGAGAAGAGAGCCCTAATATGGAGATGGATTGCTGAGGGATTCATTCACAAAGATGGCAGGTACACAACATATGTGTTAGGAGAGAGGTGTTTTAATGAGCTCCTCAATAGGAGTTTGATCCAAGTTGCATGGACAAATGAATATGGTAAGGTGGAGAGCTGTCGAGTTCATGACATAATTCTTGATTTCATCATATCGAAGTCCATCGAAGAGAACTTTGTCACTTTAATTGGTGTTCCGTATATAACTAGCGGGACACAAAGAAAAGTTCGTCGTCTCTCTCTCCAAGTTGATGAGGAAGAAAATCCAATAAGAAAGACTCGCATGGTATTGTCTCATGTACGATCACTCAATGTGTTCGGGTATTCCTTGGAAATCCCTCCTCTGAGGGAGTTTGGGCATTTGCGTGTTTTGGACCTTGAGCTTTGCAACCAAGTGGAAAACCACCACCTAGCAAATATTGGGAGGTTGTTTCAGTGGAGGCACCTCAACCTCAGATGGACAGAAGTAAGTGAGCTCCCAAAAGAAATCGGCCATCTACGTTGCTTAGAGATGCTAGACATAAGAGGCACTCAAGTACAAGAATTACCATCAACTATTGTGAATCTCGGAAGATTGGTGGATCTGCTTCATGAAAGTAGTGTCAAGTTTCCAGATGGAATTGAAAAGATGCAAGCATTAGAGATGTTGGGAGAGGTCAATGTCTGTAGGCAGCCATTTAACTTCCTGGAAGAACTTAGACAGCTGCAGAACCTGAGGAAGCTGGTCCTCAATGGCTCTGTAGATAGAGTGAAAAAGGAAGAGGAGGAGAAAATTGATTTTACTGTTTGTGGGGGGTGCTTCTTACTAGAGCGATCTTTGTGCCCTGTTCCGCTTAGCCTCCAGGAATTCATCATGAGGGGATCGCATCTGAAGCAGGTTCCGGATTGGGTGTGCTCCCTTGTAAACCTCCAGTTGCTGCGCCTAGAAGTGGAGAAGTTCATTGAGTCAAATTTGTATATCCTTGGAAACACCTTACCTACGCTGCTCATTCTGGAACTGACCGGAATGCGACAACATAGATATCCAAGGTTCACAGTTAGCCACAAATTTGGGTTCCGATGCTTAAGGAAGCTTTATTTGGAAGTATGTAAATGGATTGTGTTTGAAGCAGGATCCATGCCTAAGCTGGAAAAACTCGAAATTGGAGTTTGTTTCTCAAACTCATCCGATTTTAACACAACTAGTGGTAGTGGTGATGCTTTTGATTTAGGAATGGGAAACCTCCCCTCCCTCACTAGTCTCAAATTTGCAACATCTGCATGGGTTGATAGCAGTCTGGCGGCTGCACAGGCTGCTATGGAGAGAGCGGCTGGTAGGCATCCCAACCGCCCTACTCTAATCTTTCAGACAATCCGCCTATAGCAGCCTTGAGGTACTACCGCGTATTCCCAGGATTTTATAAACTTCATGATCTTTTTCTCTTAATTTCGTTGACTCATATGCTCATATGTTCATGTTTCCTTCCCCGTACAAGCTCAAGCTAGAAAGATCATCAATGCCAGGATAGGACGGAACTAATTATTGCACTATCAGCTCCCCACCTCTTTATGGAGACAAGGCGGCATTGGTACACAAGTTTCATCATCTCGTTCAGTTTAACTGCAAGCACTACCGTACTGTGCCTAGCAAGCAGTGGAGTTTGGAGCTACAAGCACCTACAAGAAATGCCTAGTGGGCCGGCTGGATTGCGACCGGCCCCTGTAGCGTTCTTACTTTTGCCTCTATTTTCGTTATGCGAGTTCTTCTCCTTTGTCCTGCCACGAACAGATAATCCCTCGGCTTGGGATAAACTCGAACCATCATGAGGCACCATTTGTTTCATCTTCTCCTTAGAGTTCAAAGCTTCATAAACTTCATTAAGCGTGAGAGTATCACGAATGTATAATATGGTGTCTCTAAAATTGATATAAGAACTTGGGAGTGGACAAAGTAACATTAAAGCAGTCTCTTCCTCTTCATACTTAACATCCATTCGGCTAGATTGGATATGATCTTTTTAAGTTCTGAAATATGATTCAAAATGTTAGCTCCCTCGGGTAACCGGTGCAGCAATAATTTTTGCTTCAGATGCATCTTACTGGTGAGATCTTTTGTTATGCAAATCCCTTACAGCTTTAACCAAAGAGCGGCAGCAGTTTTCTCGCTCAAAACTTCGTGCAAAATGTTATTATGCAAATGGATTTGAATTTGTGACGAAGGCTTACGATCCCTTCTTTCCTCCTCATCAGTCCAATCCTGAATTCTTTGCTTTCCAAAACTATCCAGTGCTTCATCATAGTCGGTCTGTGCCTACAACGCCCGCATCTTGTCTTGCCATAGGGTAAACCTTGTGTCACGGTCCAGCAACGGAAGGTCGAACTTCATGGATGCCATAAGTCGATACTCTTCACGCGACGCAGCAGAAAACCGATCAGCCTTGTACCTCGGGACTTGGTCCTGTACGCGGAAGAGTGAAGCAGATCACTTTTCACGGTAGCACTGGCTCCCTTGAGGAGTCTGCTCGTTATGCGTCGGAAGGAATACACGAAGTCAATGAAAATCTCAGAATCAGTGGTGAAGTTGGGTTCCGATTCTTGAAGATTTTTATTTATGATGCATGTTCTAAACCAGTAGCCCTGATGTTTGGGCAGGGTCCATGCCAAAGCTAGAAAAACTCGAGCTTCATTATATTCGCATAGTTGAAGTTAACTCTTTGGGCTTTGGAATTGAGAACCACCCTTGCCTCACTAGTGTCAAATGCATCGGTGTTGAGGGTGATGATGGCATTGTTAAAGCCGTGAAGACTGCCATGGAGAGAGGAGCCAGCACACATCCCAACCACCCTAGTCTACTCTTTCAGAGATTTCGCTGATAGTTTTAATTAACGAGCCAACAGCAAGGGAGTTACTTCTGCTCCCAGCCGGTTCTGAAGTTTAATAGTGTTTGGCTCGATTCATCTCTCTTTTATGATACACTATTCTCTCCGTCAGATAATAATGTACTATGGATAATGATACAAAATTGTAGAATTGGTTAAGACTGCTACTGTACTGCATTTTCTCTAATAATCAGTCATCCGTGTTGATGGGTTAATAATATTGGGCGACCATTCATAATCGTCATTGTGTTGTTGTCATGCTCTTTGGCAAGTAGTCATTCTGTATCTGTACTGGCAATACATTTCTACTTTGCTCTTTTATCCACCTGTATGCAGTCATTGTGCTCTTTTATGAAGCAAGATTTTGTGCCCCTGTTACGCTCTGCTTCTTCTCAATAGTTCTCTCAACAATTGGGACGTTGTTATATATGTTTGCTTACGGTTGTTTACAGCTTAATACAAGCCTGTGAACTGGTATGTATTACTGTCAATTAAATCCTCATTTTACAGTTCATCTGTTAATACCTTTGCAGTGGTAACCAGATCAGTACTGGCTGATTATTGGGCCACCCTGAACTCGGTGAAAGGTGAGTAATCACTCTGCACACATGATGAAGTAATGCAGTGCGCCAGGTTTCGATTTTATATCTGGAGGAGACTGAGCATTTGTACAAAAGTTTCACTGTCAGAATCAGTTTAACTACAAGCGCAGTTGATATGCACTAATCAGAATCAGCTACTCCCCAAGTAGCTGTAGCACGCTTCATCCTCCAGTTACAGATTAGTACATATACGTGAGGTGCCGGCAATTGTTCAAACTGGATGAACCCATTTTGTTCTTGGTTAGTTATTTCCTTGAGCGAGTTCTTCCGCAAACTAGGTATCAAGGAAGCTCAGTTTTAGTATACTCAACTTAAACAATTCATTCATGAGATCTTCTCGTTTTCTCGACGACTTCCATGATGTTATATGTGCTTGCAGTCTTTCTCCTTCAGTATAAGATTCTATATAGTATTGCTGCTGTTAAAATTTTTGTTACCAGTCATTAATTAATACTCCCTCCGTCTCAAAATAAGTGTCTCAACTTTGTACTAACTCTAGTACAAAATTGTACTAAGCTTGAGACACTTATTTTAGGACGGATGGAGTATTCAGTAGCAGATGATTATTGCTAGCTAGCTACTCTCCAGATGCTTCAGGACAGCACATGATTGTTTCTGTGCCCGGGTTGAAGTCGATGCCAATTGCGGGCATGGCAAGGCATATGCATTGATCTCTCCTGAAGAGTGGACAGCAAAAGATGGCAGCGGCGGATGCTTCAGTGTGCGCATGAGGTGTGTGTTGAGGGTCTGCTACATCGGTTGGTGCTCTTGGCTCATCAGGCAGCCCGGGGAGGCCACCACATTAGATGATGTGCCTGGATGCACCAAGGCACTCCATGTGACTTGTACGTGTAGCGATTGAGGTTGTCAGGAATGTGGCCACTGTTTAGAAAATCTTCTGATTCAACAATTTATCGTCCGATTTATCGCTAATTGAGAGTTGATCAATAAGATTATGTCTTATCTTCACCATTTATCGTTTGGGCCAATTTATCGCTCTGACAAGCGATTTATCAAGGATCTTGTTACGCAAAAATTATGTTTGTTTGTGTTTTATGGACCTTGTAACACAACATGTATTGTTGTCCTATTTTATTTGTCACTATAAGAGGATTTAAAGGCTAGGAATCAAGGTAACACTTCTGTCCCATATTGTTTTGGTGTTGAACATTGCATATTTTAGTGATGGGAATTTGGGATTTGCTAAAAATGGTAGATTAATAGTCGATCGATAAAGTCGATTAATCGGTCGACTTTCGATTAATCTCTGATCCCCAGCTAACCGAGACACTAACGATAAGCGATATCCTCAACATTGAAGGTGGCTTTGGGTTTATCTATGTATCTACTTTGTTGGACTCTGGTGAATAATTAATAAAGATGACTATGTGCATCGCTCGATGCAGAGGCCGGAGGTAATCCTCCTTTTAAAAAAAAATCTACTCCCTTTGTTGAGTAATATATGACAAGTTTGTGTCAGGAGTAGAGCCTCGTAAATTCCATAGGTGTTTTATATATGTGGAAAAGGTTCAATTTCTCACAGTACTAATAACTTGGCTCACCTTTTTCTTCTAATTCTCCAATTCTCCATGAGCTCCCTTAATATCGTGAACTATAATTATCGGTGCACTTTACCACATTTGGGTGAACTTTACCTCATAACCTGTTCTAAACTGTGATTTTCATGATATACATGGTGGTTTTGCATGTGTGGCATCCACGTCACCCTAGATTGTGAAAAAGGGTTTTCCCCCGCTTTGTATTACAAAGCAACCAACGATAGGTGTTGGGGCTGAAACAGCACAGACACGCCCAAAAAAACCGAAAGACAAACACAAGAGAAACAAATGCCGACAACGGCGGATCGACAAAAAATGAAGAAGCCTCGCAACCACTATGCCCGCCGGAAATCTCCCACCTAGCTCCTAGACTCCGAAGCGCCGGTACCAATCAACACCTCCAAGAAGGGACGCGACAGTGACGACACTGCTGTCAAGGGTTTCCCCCGGTACACGACGAGGAGAGAGGAAGGGTAGCCCCCGACGCCCTCCAGGAAGGTCCGGCGGCACCCTCAGGCGCCACTTCGTCGGTGTCGGTCAAGCCGACCAGGATTTCTCCCGATCCCAACTTTCACCTCGGGTGCTCCGGAGCCCGCCACCAAACTGACCACCATCCAGCGCCAACATGCACTAGTAGAAAACATGGCATACGTCCGGGCCAGGTAAGCCCATTAGTCCTGGTTCGGTCACGAACCGGTACCCATGGGCCCATTGGTCCCGGTTCGTGAGGCTAGGGGCCTGCCGGGCCTCGTGGGCCATTGGTCCCGGTTCGTCTGGCCACTTTGGTCCTGGTTGGCGGCACGAACCAGGACCAATGGGCCTCGCTCCTGGCCCACCACCATTGGACCCGGTTCGTGGCATGAACCAGTACCAAAGGGTGGTCTTTAGGGCCGGGTCAGGCCACAAACCGGGACCAATGAACCAGCCAGGGAGAGGGCTTTTGTGTGTAAAACATTAAAAGCAAAAAGAATTTTCATAAAAGAAATAAATAAGCAAAAAAAGAAAAGAAAATAAATAAGTAGAAACAAAATAAAATTAATAAGTAGAAACAGAAAAAACTTTAATAAATAAGTAGAAACAATATAAACTTAATAATGTAAACTAAAAAAATAGCAACAGTAAGTAGAAACAAAATAAAATAAATAAAGCAAAAAATAAATAATTTTCATAAAATAAATAAAAGAAGTAAAAAAGAAATAAAATAAATAAGTAGAAACAAAATAAACTTTAATAAATGAAGCAAAAAGTTTATAATTTTTATTAGCTAAAAGCAAAAGGAACTAAAAATGAGGCAAAAAACAAAAGAAAATAAATAATGCAAAAAACAGAAGAAAAAAACTAGGAAAAATAAAAAAATGCCACCTACTGGGCCAGTACGGCCTGAATACGAGTAGAAACCCTATCATGGGCAAGGATTCAGGACCGCAGAAGGCCCAGAAGGCCCAACAGGCATAGCGGTGATAATTAGGCCCGTAAGCCTGCAATCGAGAGGAGCTCGAGAGGGGTGCGGCAGTGGGGCTTATAAACCACTGCGCGCCCCTCTCAACTAGCGAGATGGGACTAAAGTTTTGGCCACGGACAACACGAGGCCTTGGGTCCCGGTTGGTGGCACCAACCGGTAACAAAGGGGGGCAATCTTACCGGTTCGTGGCACCAACCGGGAACAATGCCCCCGGGACAAAAGGGCTCTGCTTTGGTCCCGGTTGGTGGAACCAACCGGGACGAAAGGGGGGCATTGGTCCCGGTTGGTGCCACGAACCGGGACCAAAGCTCTGGCTATATAAACAGAACTTGTAAAAAATTTCATTCAGTTCCTTCTCCCGCCGCCGACGCCGCCCTCTGCCCGTCGCTCGCTCGTCGTCACCGCCACCGTCGCCGCCCGCGCCCC
>NC_041391.1:717626613-717660745 GCF_002162155.2 Triticum dicoccoides | reverse complement strand
TCGTAAGTACTACTTTTTTTATTTATAGTAAGTGCTTAGTAGTTGAACTAGTTGATTTAATAAAACTACTTTATTTTATTATAGAAGTAGTTTATTTTTAGTAAGTACTACTTTTTTTATTTATAGTAAGTGCTTAGTAGTTGAACCAGTTGATTTACTAAACTTCTTTATTTTATTATAGAAGTAGTTTATTTTTAGTAAGTACTGTTTTATTTTATTTATAGTAAGTGTTTAGTAGTTGAACTGGTTGATTTAATAAAACTACTTTATTTTACTATAGAAGTAGTTTATTCTTAGCAAGAAAATTAATAGAACTAGTTTATTTTTTTAGTTCTTATTCCTGCATCGACGTCGATGATGCCTATCCCGCATCCTCGTCGTCGACTCGGCGGAGGAGGCCTGCAGGATCAGAGGGGCCATGTCCGGGACTGGGCTCCGCCGGGCTGGTATTGGGAGGTGCTACGGGGGGCGTAGGTTGGTGAGGAGCCAGTCCGTCGTTGATCCGATCCTCGTTCGGTGGCGATCGCGTGGGCTAGTGACGGTGCCAAGGCTTCCGGGCACCGCGGAGGTGGTATGTCACCGTGTCAGCGAGGAGGACGAGCACGTCCGCCGCTACATGGTTGCGTTAGAGGGCAGGTTCGACAATACGTGGCAGGTTCTTTAGGGACCTCACTGGAGCTATGATCCTGTGATGGTTCCTTCTCTTTGGGTGTCCACCACCCACGTCGATACCCGTCGGGCGCTACGGTTCTAGCTGTATTAGCGATGCTATATGTATGATAGTATTCGAGGTGTATTAGTGATAATATTCGACAATGTATAGACGCAAGAGATGATGTAGTTTTGTTTATAATTGGATGCATGCTAATTTGAATACTACTTTATTTTACGATTTAGTTTTGCTAAAATTGGAGAGCACTAGGCGTATGCATTTGATTAGTTGATAGCTTATAGGGTTTTTGTTTTTGCAAAAATCTAGGAGCCCCCTCCATCATTCCCGCCGTCGTCCCCGTCACCGACCCCCCTTCGACCTCTAGGTGAGACTAGCCAAATCTCCATGTCAATATGAGTCCTATAAAGATATTTTGAAATGTTTTTGCTCATATTTTCAACCATTGAAATGTAATGGCCATCAAGTTTGAACGCTCATATGAAGTAGATAAAAACATGTATATTTTAGGTTGACTTTAAGTCTGTCGAGTTTCCACCATATATGAGAGGACGAAGAATCCCGACTGTTGTCATGGGGGTAGCTTCTTCTTCGTTCCCGTGTGCTAGACAATTTGGTGTTATGCACTCGGGAACGAAAGTTGGAGCTACCAACACCGACGGTCGCAAATGTCAGAGAGGAATCAATGAGGGAGAGTCTCCACCATATATATATATATGAGACGACGAAGAATCCCAACTGTTGTCATGGGGGTAGCTTCTCCTTCATTCCCGTGTGCTAGACAATTTGGTGTAATCGCACTCGGGAATGAAAGGAGGAGCTACCATCACCAAGGGTCGAATATGTACACCACGTGAGCTGAGAGTTTTCAAGAAAAGGCTCGACAGACCGATAGTCAACCCATGATGAATAATAATGATCTAATTTAGGTTTTTAGTACATATATTTAATTGTACAAGTTTAATATTTGAATTATGAACATAGGAAATGTCATACTCGGACGACGAAAACCGCCCGGGGGAGTGCAACTGGTGCCACAACGACCGAGGTATGTGCGACAGGTTCCTTGAGCTGGACGAAGATCGGCGCTTCAGCATTAAGCTCGAGGAGACCTTCAATGTTGAAATGGTGCGCACTGATGACAAGTGTTTTTTTGTAATTAAGCACGACTTCAACTATTTCAACGTGTAATTTTCACCTTTTACAATTCGACTAGCTTATCTCATGCTATGAAAGACGGTATGTCTTCGAGAGGATGGGTTTTGAAGACCATGAAAGTATGGAAACAAAGAAAATTCACTTAAGGACCCATCATGGTATGGATTTTGAAGTAAATCTGTACAATTCTAAAAGCGTAACCCATTTTGGTTGCAAGAATTGGGAAGCACTTTGCGAGATGTATGGTTTTTACGAGGGTATGCTTGTCACTATGGATCTTGGTGATCCTGCCGAAGACAATTTGAACATTTGGGTCCTTGTTGATACACTTCCAATTCTTCCCCTATGTGAGCTTATCAAACATAGTTATTAAGTAATTTGTATTGTTTATTTCAAAATAGCTGACAGCTTATTTCCATTGACAGCTTATTTTCATTCTTGAAAGAATGTGCGGAAGATGGTAGACAAAACCCACTACATCGATGGCTCCGAATTAACTTATCAGGAGAAAATGTTGGAAATATGCCCTAGAAGCAATAATAAAATTGTTATTATTGTATTTCCTTGTTCATTATAACTGTCTATTGTTCATGCTATAATTGTATTAACTGGAAACCGTAATACATGTGTGAATACATAGACCACAACATGTCCCTAGTGAGCCTCTAGTTGACTAGCTCGTTGATCAATAGATGGTTATGGTTTCCTGACCATGGACATAGGATGTCATTGATAACGGGATCACATCATTAGGAGAATGATGTGATGGACAAGACCCAATCCTAATCATAGCACAATATCGTATAGTTCGTTTGCTAAGAGCTTTTCTAAATGTCAAGTATCATTTCCTTAGACCATGAGATTGTGCAACTCCCGGATACCGTAGGAATGCTTTGGATGTACCAAACGCCACAACGTAACTGAGTGACTATAAAGGTGCACTACAGGTATCTCCGAAAGTGTCTGTTGGGTTGGCACAAATCGAGACTGGGATTTGTCACTCCGTATGACGGAGAGGTATCTCTGGGCCCACTCGGTAATGCATCATCATAATGAGCTCAATGTGACTAAGTAGTTAGTCACGGGATCCTGCATTATGGAACGAGTAAAGTGACTTGCCGGTAATGAGATTGAACGAGGTATTGGGATACCGACGATGGAATCTCGGGCAAGTAACATACTGATTGACAAAGGGAATTGTATACGGGATTGATTGAATCGTCGACATTGTGGTTCATCCGATGAGATCATCGTGGAACATGTGGGAGCCAACATGGATATCCAGATCCCGCTGTTGGTTATTGGCCGGAAGGTGTCTCGGTCATGTCTGCATGGTTCCCGAACCCGTAGGGTCTACACACTTAAGGTTAGGTGACGCTAGAGTTGTTATGGGAAATAGTATGTGGTTACCGAAGGTTGTTCGGAGTCCCGGATGAGATCCCGGACGTGACGAGGAACTCCGGAATGGTCCGGAGGTGAAGATCGATATATTGGACGAAGGGTATTGGAGTCTGGAATTGTTCTGGGAGTACCGGGTGACGACCAGCGTGATCGAAAGGTTTTCGGAGGCCCCAACAAGCGTTGGGTGGCCTTATGGGCCAAGGGGAGGGGCACATCAGCCCACTAACGGGCTGTGCGCCCCTCCCACCCCATCTCACGTAACGTGGAGAGGTGTGGGCGCCTCCCTAGGACAGCCACCCCTCCCGGCTTGGGGGGCAAGTTTCCTAGGGGTGGGGGCGCCCAAACCCATCTAGGGTTTCCCCTGAGGCTGCCGCCCCTCCCCTAGGGAACCCTAGGGCACCTCCTCCACCCCCCTTCCCCTTATATACAGTGAGGGAGAGAGAGGGCAGCCGCACCTCTTCCCTGGCGCAGCCCTCTCCCTCCTCCAACACCTCCTCCTCCTTCGTAGTGCTTGGCGAAGCCCTGCCGGAGAACCACGAGCTCCATCACCATCACGCCGTCGTGCTGTCGGAGTTCTCCCTCAACTTCTCCTCTCCCCTTGCGGGATCAAGAATGAGGAGACGTCCCCGGGCTGTATGTGTGTTGAACGCGGAGGCGCCGTCCGTTCAGTGCTAGATCGGATCTTCCGCGATTTGAATCGCCGCGAGTACGACTAAATCAACCGCGTTCTTGTAACGCTTCCGCTTAGCAATCTTCAAGGGTATGAAGATGCTCATCCTCTCCCTCTCTTGTTGCTAGAATCTCCATAGATTGATCTTGGTAATGTGTACGAAATTTTGAATTTCTGCTACGTTCCCCAATAGTGGCATCATGAGCTAGGTCTATTGCATAGATTCTATGCACGAGTAGAACACAAGTAGTTGTGGGCGTTGGTTTGTTCAATATTCTTACCGTTACTAGTCTTATCTTGATTTGGCGGCATCGTGGGATGAAGCGGCCCGGACCGACCTTACACGTACGCTTACGTGAGACAGGTTCCACCGACTGACATGCACTTGTTGCATAAGGTGGCTACCGGGTGCCAGTCTCTCCCACTTTAGTCGGATCGGATTCGATGAAAAGGGTCCTTATGAAGGGTAAATAGCAATTGACATATCATCGTTGTGGCTTTTGCGTAGGTAAGAAACGTTCTTGCTAGAAACCCATAGCAGCCGCGTAAAACATGCAACAACAATTAGAGGACGTCTAACTTGTTTTTGCAGGGTATGCTATGTGATGTGATATGGCCAAAAGGATGTGATGAATTATATATATGTGATGTATAGATTGATCATGTTCTTGTAATAGGAATCATGACTTTCATGTCGATGAGTATGACAACCGGCAGGAGCCATAGGAGTTGTCTCAATTTATTGTATGACCTGCGTGTCATTAAAAACGCCATGTAATTACTTTACTTTATTGCTAACCGTTAGCCATAGTAGTAGAAGTAATAGTTGGCGATACAACTTCATGAAGACACGATGATGAAGATCATGATGATGGAGATCATGGTGTCATGCCGGTGACGATGATGATCATGGCGCCCCGAAGATGGAGATCAAAAGAAGCAAAATGATATTGGCCATATCATGTCACTATTTGATTGCATGTGATGTTTATCATGTTTTTACATCTTTCTTAGAACGACGGTAGCATAAATAAGATGATCCCTCGCTAAAATTTCAAGAAAGTGTTCCCCCTAACTGTGCACCGTTGCGAAGGTTCGTTGTTTCGAAGCACCACGTGATGATCGGGTGTGATAGATTTTAACGTTCGCATACAATGGGTGTAAGCCAGATTTACACACGCAAAACACTTAGGTTGACTTGACGAGCCTAGCATGTACAGACATGGCCTCGGAACACAAGAGACCGAAAGGTCGAACATGAGTCGTATAGTAGATACGATCAACATGAAGATGTTCATCGATGATGACTAGTCCGTCTCACGTGATGATCGGACACGGCCTAGTTGACTCGGATCATGTATCACTTAGATGACTAGAGGGATGTCTATCTAAGTGGGAGTTCATTAAATAATCAGATGAACTTAATTATCATGAACATAGTCAAAAGGTCTTTGCAAATTATGTCGTAGCCTATGCTTTAGTTCTACTATTTTAAGATATGGTCCTAGAGAAAATTTAGTTGAAAGTTGACAGTACCAATTATGCGGACCAGGTTCGTATACTGAGGATTGTCCTCATTGCTGCACAAAAGGCTTATGTCCTTAATGCACCGCTCGGTGTGCTGAACCTCGAGCGTCGTTTGTGGATGTTGCGAACATCTGACATACACATTTTGATGACTACTTGATAGTTCAATGCGCAATGTTAAACGGTTTAGAATTGAGGCACCGAAGACAATTTAACAAGTCGTGGAACATATGAGATGTTCCAAGAGCTGAAATTGGGTTTTCATGCTCGTGCCCACGTCAAGAGGTGTGAGACCTCCAATAAGTTTCTTAAGCCTGCAGACTAAGGGAGAAAAGCTCAATCGTTGAGCATGTGCTCAAATTGTCTGAGTACTACAATCGCTTGAATCGAGTGGGAGTTATCTTCCAGATGAGATAGTGATGGTTCTCCAAAGTCACTGCCACCAAGCTACTAGAGCTTCATGATGAACTATAACATATCAGGGATAAATATTATGATCCTTGAGCTATTCGCGATGTTTGACACCGCGAAAGTAGAAGTCATGTAGGAGCATCAATTGTTGATGGTTAGTAAAACCATTAGTTTCAAGAAGGGCAAGGGCAAGAAGGGATACCTCATGAAACGGGAAATCAGTTGCTGCTCTAGTGAAGAAACCCAAGGTTGAACCCAAACCCGAGACTAAGTGCTTCTGTAATGAGGGGAACGGTCACTGAAGCAGAACTACCCTAGATACTTGGGAGATGAGAAGGTTGGCAAGGTTGACAGAAGTATATTGGATATACGTTATATTAAATGTGTACTTTTCTTGTACTCCTAGTAGCACCAGGGTATTAGATACCGGTTCGGTTGCTAAGTGTTAATAACTCGAAATAAAAGCTACAGAACAAATGGGGACTAGCTAAAGGTGAGATGACGATATGTGTTGGAAGTGTTTCCAAGGTTGATGTGATCAAGCATCGCATGCTCCCTCTACCATCGAGATTGGTGTTAAACCTAAATAATTGTTATTTGGTGTTTGCATTGAGCATAGACATGATTGGATTATGTTTATCACAATATGGTTATTCATTTAAGGAGAATAATGGTTACTCTGTTTATTTGAATAATACCTTCAATGGTCTTGCACCTAAAATGAATGGTTTACTGAATCTCGATCGTAGTGATACACATGTCCATGCCAAAAGATATAAGATAGTAATGATAGTACCACATACTTGTGACACTGCCACTTGAGTCATATTGGTATAAAACGCATGAAGAAGCTCCATGTTTGATGGATCTTTGGACTCACTCGTTTTTGAAAAGATTGAGACATGCGAACCATGTCTATTGGTATATATGCATGAAGAAACTCCATACAGATGGATCGTTTGGACTCACTTGATTTTGAATCACTTGAGACATGCAAATCATGCCACATGGGCAAGATGACTGAAGGCCTTGTATTCAGTGAGATGGAACAAGAGAGCAACTTATTGGAAGTAATACATTTGATGTGTGCAATCCAATGAGTGATGAGGCACGCGGTGAATATCATTATGTTCTTACTTCACAGATGATTTGAGTAGATGTTAAGTATATTTACTTGATGAAACAAAAGTCTGAATTATTGAAATGTTCAAGTAATTTCAGAGTGAAGTTGAAGATCATCGTGACAAGAGGATGTAATGTCTATGATATGATCATAGAGATAAATATCTGAGTTACGAGTTTGGCACACAATTAAGACATTGTGGAAATTGTTTCACAACTAATACCGCCTGGAACACCATAGTGTGATGGTGTGTCCGAACATCATAACTGCACCCTATTGGATGTGGTGCATACCATGATGTCTCTTATCAAATTACCACTATCATTTATGGGTTAGGCATTAAAGACTACCACATTCAGTTTAATAGGGCACCACGTAATTCCGTTGAGATGACACCGTATGAACTATGGTTTAGAGAAACCTAAGTTGTCGTTTCTTAAAAGTTTGGGGCTGCGACGCTTATGTGAAAAGTTTTGCCTGATAAGCTCGAACCCAAAGCGGATAAATGCATCTTCATAGGACACCCAAAACAGTTGGGTATACCTCCTATTTCAGATCCGGAAGCAAAAGTGCTGGAAACGGGTCCTTTCTTGAGGAAAAGTTTCTCTCGAAAGAATTGAGTGGGAGGATGGTGGAGACTTGATGAGGTTACTGAACCATCAGTTCAACTAGTGTGTAGCAGGGCACAGGAAGTTGTTCCTGTGGCGCCTACACCAATTGAAGTGGAAGCTTATAATAGTGATCATGAAACTTTGAATCAAGTCACTACCAAACCTCATAGGTCGACATGGATGCGTACTACTTCAGAGTGGTACATACTCCTGTCTTAGAGGTCATGTTGCTAGACAACAATGAACCTACGAGCTATGGAGAAGCGATGGTGGGCCCGGATTCCGATGAATGGCTCGAGGCCATGAAATCCGAGATGATCCATGTATGAAAACAAAGTATAGACTTTGGAAGAACTACTTGATGGTCGTAAGGCTGTTGGGTACAGATGGATTTTAAAAGGAAGATGGGCAATGATGGTAAATATCACCATTAAGAAAGCTTGACTTGTCGTTAAGATGTTTTTCGACAAGTTCAAGGAGTTGACTATGGTGAGACTTTCTCACTCGTAGCGATGCTAAGAGTCTGTTGGAATTGTATTAGCAGTTACTGCATTATTTATGAAATCTTGCAGATAGGATGTCAAAACATTGTTTCCTCGATGATTTTCTTGAGGAAAGGTTGTATGTGATACAACCAGAAGGTTTTTGTCAATCCTAAAAGATGCTAACAAGTATGCAAAGCTCCAGCAATCCTTCTAAGGACTGGAGTAAGCATCTCGAAGTTGGAATATGCGCTTTGATGAGATGATCAAAGATTTTGGGTTTATACAATGTTTATGAGAAACTTGTATTTCCAAAGAAGTGAGTGGGAGCACTATAGAATTTCTGATGAGTATATGTTGTTGACATATTGTTGATCAGAAATGATGTAGAGTTTCTAGAAAGCATATAGGGTTATTTGAAAAGTGATTTTCAACGGAAAACCTGGATTAAGCTACTTGAACATTAAGCATCAAGATCTATAAGGATAGATCAAAACCGCTTGATAGTACTTTCAAATGAATACATACCGTGACAAGATTTTGAAGGAGTTCAAATAGATCAGCAAAGAAGGAGTTCTTGGCTGTGTTATAAGGTGTGAGCATTGAGTAAGACTCAAGATCTGACCACGGCAGAAGAGAGAGAAAGGACGAAGGTCGTCCCCTATGCTTTAGACGTAGGCTCTACAGTATGCTATGCTGTGTACCGCACCTGAAGTGTGCCTTGCCATGAAGTCAATCAAGGGGTACAAGAGTGATCCAGGAATGGATCACATGACAGCGGTCAAACTTATCCTTAGTAACTAGTGGACTAAGGAATATTCTCGATTATGGAGGGGTAAAAGAGTTCGTCGTAAAGGGTTACGTCGATGCAAACTTTGACACTAATCCAGATGACTCTGAGTAGTAAACTGGATCGTATAGTAGAGCAGTTATTTGGAATAGCTCCAAGTAGCGCGTGGTAGCTGCATCTACAAGATGACATAGAGATTTGTAAAGCACACACGGATCTGAAAGGTTCAGACCCGTTGACTAATAACCTCTCTCACAAGTGAGATATGATCAAACCCCATGGGTGTTGGATTCATTACAATCACATAGTGATGTGAACTAGATTATTGACTCTAGTGCAAGTGGGAGACTGTTGGAAATATGCCCTAGAGGCAATAATAAAATGGTTATTATTGTATTTCCTTGTTCATGATAATTGTCTATTGTTCATGCTATAATTGTATTAACTGGAAACCGTAATACATGTGTTAATACATAGACCACAACATGTCCCTAGTGAGCCTCTAGTTGACTAGCTCGTTGATCAATAGATGGTTATGGTTTCCTGACCATGGACATAGGATGTCATTGATAACGGGATCACATCATTAGGAGAATGATGTGATGGACAAGACCCAATCCTAAGCATAGCACAAGATAGTATAGTTCGTTTGCTAAGAGCTTTTCTAAATGTCAAATATCATTTCCTTAGACCATGAGATTGTGCAACTCCCGGATACCGTAGGAATGCTTTGGGTGTACCAAACGTCAGAACGTAACTGGGTGGCTATAAAGGTGCACTACAGGTCTCTCCGAAAGTGTCTGTTGGGTTGGCACGAATCGAGACTGGGATTTGTCACTCCGTATGACGGAGAGGTATCTCTGGGCCCACTCGGTAATGCATCATCATAATGAGCTCAATGTGACTAAGTGGTTAGTCACGGGATCATGCATTATGGAACGAGTAAAGTGACTTGCCGATAACGAGATTGAACGAGGTATTGGGATACCGACGACCGAATCTCGGGCAAGTAACATACCGATTGACAAAGGGAATTGTATACGGGATTGATTGAATCCCCGACATCGTGGTTCATCCGATTAGATCATCGTGGAACATGTGGGAGCCAACATGGGTATCCAGATCCCGCTGTTGGTTATTGGCCGGAGAGGTGTCTCGGTCATGTCTGCATGGTTCCCGAACCCGTAGGGTCTACACACTTAAGGTTCGGTGACGCTAGAGTTGTTGGGAAATAGTATGTGGTTACCGAAGGTTGTTCAGAGTCCCGGATGAGATCCCGGACGTGACGAGGAACTCCGGAATGGTCCGAAGGTGAAGATCGATATATTGGACGAACGGTATTGGAGTCCGAAATTGTTCTGGGAGTACCGGGTGACGACCAGCGTGACCGAAAGGTGTTTCGGAGGCCCCGACAAGCGTTGGGGGGGCTTATGGGCCAAGGGGAGGGGGCACATCAGCCCACTAAGGGGCTGTGCGCCCCTCCCACCCCATCTCACGTGACGTGGAGAGGTGGGGGCGCCTCCCCTAGGGCAGCCACCCCTCCCGGCTTGGGGGGCAAGTTTCCTAGGGGTGGGGGCGCCCAGACCCATCTAGGGTTTCCCCTGTGGCTGCCACCCCTCCCCTAGGGAACCCTAGGGCGCCTCCTCCACCCCCCTTCCCCTATATATAGTGAGGGAGAGAGAGGGCAGCCGCACCTCTTCCCTGGCGCAGCCCTCTCCCTCCTCCAACACAACCTCCTCCTCCGTAGTGCTTGGCGAAGCCCTGCCGGAGAACCACGAGCTCCATCACCACCACGCCGTCGTCTGTCGGAGTTCTCCCTCAACTTTTCCTCTCCCCTTGCTGGATCAAGAAGTAGGAGACGTCCCCGGGCTGTACGTGTGTTGAACGCGGAGGCGCCGTCCGTTCGGTGCTAGATCGGATCTTCCGCGATTTGAACCGCCGCGAGTACGACTCCATCAACCGCGTTCTTGTAACGCTTCGGCTTAGCGATCTTCAAGGGTATGAAGATGCTCATCTTCTCCCTCTCTTGTTGCTAGAATCTCCATAGATTGATCTTGGTGATGCGTAGAAAATTTTGAATTTCTGCTACGTTTCCCAACAGAAATATCATCTGATCGCATTTTGTACTGATCTTGAGAATTACAATATCTACAATCGAACTCCTCAACATTATGGTCAATACGTGTCACTAGTGCACGTGTTGAACTATGGAAACCACCATGGAGATACCCTGGTAAGATTTTTTACTATTACGACATCGGTGCATCTTTTGCACACTTCTAAAACTAGTACATCATTGCTAACTACGAAGTTATTACTATGTTTTTCAACACATAATCTCGAATGATTGTGTGCCTCATCTAATGTATCAGCATGGTCGCCTTGATGTTTTGAACATACAACCAGATCATCCTACGAATCTCAACTGTCCATACCGGATTTCTAAAAGAAGTGAAGACATGACAATCAAAGAATGGAAAAAATGTATGGACAGTCGTAAGGAGGTTCTTGGAAGCGAAAGGAAGCGAATGGCAAGAATTGGAGACAGGATGATCTCCATTCTCCATAATGGAGAGTCAGGGTCTATATTGTTTTATGCTATTTTACCTTACAGAGGGTAATTTAGGTCCTACCTAATACTGATGATCATGTGCTAAGAACAATTAAGTAGGGTTGGTTCGATGACTATAAGGATGATGATCGTATGACGTGTTATTAATAACGAGTAGAAGTTGTATGATTATGATTAGTAAGACTTGTTATTATGATGATGCATGATGCGAGCATGAAGAGTTATTATATATCAGTGGGTGGAATGAACATGGATTTGATTGAAGTGAAGGCAACATGCATGTGGTGCATGTCGAAAGTAGTACAATCCAAACTTGATCAAGTTCGGATTAGTATTACTTCCGACATGCACCACATGTTGCCTTCACTTCAATCTAAGCCATGTTTAGGCATAGCAGTACCGTTGGTAAACCAAGCACGGAGATAAAAGAGAACACTTCTCTCTATTAGCTAGCTAACAACCTAAATTTACCCCCAAAACCCCTAAACCAACCCCTTAAAAAAACCTCAGCTCCTGCCAGTTGCTGACGCGTGGATGCCTTTTGGTCCCGGTTGGTGCCACCAACCTGGACCAAAGACCCTCCTGCCTGGGCTCACCGCAGCGGCCACGTGGAGGCCCATCTGTCCCGGTTCATGTAAGAACCGGGACTAAAGGCCTAGGGATTTAGTGACGACCCTTTAGTCCCGGATCAACAACCAGGACAAATGGGCCTTACGAACCGGGACAAATGGCCCTTTTTCTACTAGTGATGGTCTTGAGGCTTCCATGCTGTCTCACCACGGCAACACGAAGAGAGGTGTGCACACCGAAGAGGAGGAGCCGGTACTAGAGGGAGTAACACCGTCGGCACGCGGGAGGGCTCAACCTCCACCGTCACCGGCGGTAGCCGACCGGACGCAATAGCAGGAGCATACCAGGCCCGTGGGCCCACAGGCCCGGTCGGGCCCTTATAGGCCCGTAAAGCTCCCACCTTCGCGCTGCAACAGGCACGTCGTCGGCGTCGCCACCCCCGGTCCAAGTTGCTCCTCCTCCCCACCGCGCAGAAGACACCGAAGCCGCGCCGGGGGTCGGACCGCTAGGACCCAAATGGGGCCCGCATGGTCCAGATCTGGCCCAGGGCACGCCGCCGACCACCCCACACCACCAAGCCGTCGCGCCGCCAAGGAGTCGCGCCACCACCTCGCTCGTTGCCGGCCACCGCTGCAGGGCCGGACCGCCGCCAAACCGAGCTACACAGCCGCCATCTCCTACCCCGGGAAGAAGAAACGAGCGCGCAGGGACTGGAAGTCCCGCCGCCACCGACACCACCCGGGCCAGCGCCGGGGGCGACTGCCGGTGGCTGCGGGGGAAAGGGGGAGGGGACCGCGCAGAGAAGGAAGAAGCCACGCGCCGCCCTGGCCACCTCCCGGGGAGGCGGTGAAGGGGTGGATCCGGGAGGCGGGGAGGGAGGGCGGGGCCGGGCGCGAGCAACCGGCGGTCGGCGCGGCGCGGGAGCGCTAGGACGGCTGGCGGCGGCGGGAGGTGGCTAGGGAAGGAACCCTAGTTCGTCACGTCACCCTAGATTTCACATGAAGGCTGACACACGTCACCTTATTTTTCACCTCCGCATCTCCGTTCGATGGGTTTCTTTCCCCTTCAGACCAGATCCAGCGTGCATCCATTCAACCTTCCTCTTCTGTCTCGTCCTATCAACCCAACGCCGCAATGCTCTATTGAGACCAGCTCTGATGAGATCCGCTAGGCCTCTGCCACTATCATGGCTTACGGAGCTTAATTTTTGTATTTATCCTTTTCTTGGTGTCAACGTTGAGGCGTTCATTTTTTTAACTGTGTACATAATACACTCTTTATTTCAAATGTCTACTAATATTTATTTATCCATGTATAGGTACTTTGTTGTTGTTGACGATATATGGGATGTGGATACATGGGATATTGTTAAGTGTGCATTCCCCACGACAAGTTCTAGCAATAGAATAATCACAACTACTTGTATGAACAATGTCGCTCACTTATGTTGTTCATCACTCAATGGCCATATTTATAATATAAGGCCTCTCGATATGAGGCACTCAAGGCAGTTATTTCACAGAAGATTATTTAAGTGTGATGAAGATTGCCCTCCCCACCTTCAAGAAATTTCTGAGCAGATATTGGAAAAATGTGATGGGATGCCTTTGGCGATCATTGCTATATCTGGTTTGTTGGCTAACACAGATAAAATAGAGGATCTATGGAATAAAGTGAAAGATTCAAGAGGACATGAACTTGAAAGGAATTCTAGCGTCGAAGGAATGATGAAGATAGTGCCACTTAGTTACTTTGATCTGCCTTCTTATCTAAAAACATGCCTGTTATCTCTGAGCATATATCTGGAAGATTCTATCATAGAGAAGGAGGGCTTGATAAGAAGATGGATTTCTGAAGGATTCATTCATAGAGAAGGCAAATACAGCGCATATGAGTTTGGAGAAAGGTGTTTTAATGAATTACTCAATAGGGGTTTGATCCAACCTGGGGAGATAGGTGCATATGACAACGTGGAGAGTTGTCGAGTTCATGACACAATTCTTGATTTCATCATATCCAAGTCTATAGAAGAGAACTTTGTCACTATACTTGGGGTTCCCACTCTGACAATTAGGAACCAAAGCAAAGTTGTGCGTCGACTCTGTGTAGAAGGTGTCAGGGAAGGACATTCAACACCAGTAGCTGCAGGTCTCACGTTATCCCATCTCCGATCACTTATTGTGGGTAGAGGTGTTGTGGAACTCCCTTCTTTTGAGTTCAGACATCTGCGTGTTCTTGACCTTAAGGATTGCTCTGAACTGGAAAATCATCATCTTGAAAATGTAGTGAGGTTGTTACAGCTGAGGTATCTGAACATCAAAGGTACAAGAATAACTGAGCTCCCAGAACAGATCGGGCGTTTAGGGTGCTTAGAGATGTTGAACCTAAGTGCGACTGGTGTAAAGGAGTTGCCTGCATCTTTTGTTAATCTGGAAAAAATGACGCATCTACTTGTTGGCACTGATGTTAAATTTCCTAATGGGATTGCAAACATGCAAGCACTGGAGACGCTACAATATGTGACGGTCTCCGTTCAGCCATTTGACTTCCTATGTGGCCTTGGCCAACTAAAGAATTTGGGGAACCTTTCTCTCGATGTTGTTTCTCACAATGAGAAGTTGGTTGGGGAGGAGCGCAACAAAGCTATTGTATCTTCCCTTTGTAAGTTAGGCACCCTGAACCTCCGCTCCCTGACTATTTGTCGAGGGAGCAGCCTCTTACATGATCATTTGTGCCTGCCTACCCTCGAGAAACTTATGTTTTGGTTTTCAGACATCCCACCGGTTCCGGCATGGGTAAGCTCCCTCAGAAACCTCCAACGGCTACAGATTGAAGTAGCGAGGGTCAAGCAGGTGGATATCTGCATGCTTGGGGCCTTACCCAGTCTTCTCAGTTTGCATCTGCAGGGGAAAAAAAGTCAGACGAAAAGCTCAGAATCAGTGGTGAATATGGGTTCCGATTCTTGAAGATTTTTATTTATTCCAGAGGTTATAATCCAGTAGATCTGATGTTTGGAGCAGGGTCCATGCCCAAGCTAGAAAAACTCTTTCTTTATTCTTTTTGCGCAGTTGAAGCCAACTCTCTGGGCTTTGGAATGGAGAACCTCCCCTGCCTCACTAGTGTCAAATGTGTTGATGTTTGTGGCGATGATGAGATTGCTCAATGTGAGAATTGAGGCAGAAGCGTATGCAGTTAAGCAGGGACGCGTGCGTGTTATATAGAGAACAAGATTACACGGGAGGTTAGGTGGTTAGGGCTGTGGATTGATCTACAAGTAAACTAGCTAAGCCGGCGGCTCAATCTCAACAGCCCTGACCTATCCTAACACAATTACAACAAACACACGCACGCAATCTATAGCTAGATACGGTTTATAGATACACCGTATTATACAATGCTTGACACTACCCCTCAATCACAACTTATCTAAGTTGAGATTGTGTCGAAAAGCCTCCAACTGCCTCAAAGAAAGGGGTTTAGTAAACCCATCTGCAACCTGATCGCATGTAGGCACAAACCGAACATTGAGTAGTTTATTTGCTACCCGTTCGCGAACAAAGTGATAGTCGATCTCTATATGCTTTGTTCGAGCATGAAAGACAGGATTAGCTGTCAAATACGTGGCACCAAGATTGTCACACCAAAGGGACGCAGCGCGAGGATGAGGAAGACCCAATTCTGTCAACATATTCTGCACCCAAATTACCTCAGCAGTGGCATTAGCGAGGGCTTTATACTCAGCTTCTGTGCTAGACCTGGACACAGTAGCTTGCTTGCGAGCACTCCAGGAAACTAAGTTGTTCCCAAGAAAGACTGCAAATCCACCCGTGGAGCGTCTATCATCAGGGCAGCCTGCCCAATCAGCATCAGAAAAAGCACTGACAAGCATGGAATCGGATTTGCAAAGCTTGAGGCCAAGGCCTAGCGTCCCTTGAAGATATCTGAGGATCCGTTTAACTGCAGTCCAATGAACAGAAGTAGGAGCATGTAAAAACTGACAGACCTTATTAACTGCATAGGAGATATCAGGCCGATTCAAGGTAAGATACTGCAGGGCTCCCACCACACTCCTGTACCGAGTGGAATCTTCTGACAGAAGAGGTTCTCCATCATGAAGTGACAACTTCTCAGTGAGAGCAAGAGGTGTAGGCGAAGGTTTGCAACCTTTCATCCCTATGCGCTGAAGTATTTCTTGGACATATTTTTCCTGTGTCAACAAAAGACCACTTGCAACCGGCTTAACTTCAATGCCAAGAAAAAAATGCAAAGGCCCTAGATCTTTGAGTGCAAAGTCCATGCGTAAGTCCTTAAGAAGGGCCTCAACTGCTGAAGGAGAGGAGCTAGTAACAACAATATCGTCAACATAAATAAGCATAAAGATAATAACACCATGCCGACGATAGAAAAACAGCGAAGTATCCCCTTTGGATGCAACAAAACCAAGAGACTGCAATTTGGAATATAATTGATAGTACCAAGCTCGAGGTGCCTGTTTCAAACCATATAGAGCTTTGTCAAGCTTGCAAACATAATGTGGCGAGCTTGAACTTTCATACCCAGGAGGTTGCCTCATAAAAACTTCCTCTTCCAGAACACCAAGGAAAAAAGCGTTCTTAACATCTAGTTGTCGAATACACCAGTTTCGAGAGACTGCAACGGAGAGTATTAACCGGATGGTGGCAGCCTTTACTACTGGACTAAAAGTGTCCTCGTAGTCAAGTCCATACCTTTGCTTGAACCCTTTGGCAACCAAACGAGCCTTGTACCTGTCAATGGTGCCATCAGATCTTCGCTTTATCTTGTACACCCATTTGCAGTCAATGACATTGCTACCCCTGACTGGTGGAACCAAATGCTAGGTTTTGTTATCCATGAGTACAAAGTATTCCTCATCCATGGCCTGTTTCCACCTTGGATCACCGAGGGCTTCACGTACATTCTTTGGTTCACCTGCAGCACAGAAAGAGCCCCAACGAACACAGCCATCCTTATACACTTTAGGTTTAACAATACCACTTTGTGACCTGGTTTGTGAGCGCACAGGAGGAGGCGGCGCAGGTTGATCAGCGCGAATTTGCAGCCGGTTATGTGAAGCAGAAGTTGCAGAATCGGTAGTATCCGCAGAAGATCCCGAGCCGACCGCAGCCGATCCCAAGGCAGATCCCTGGGACGGATCAGCGAGGTGTAGCGCGGCATCCCGTGGCGAACTGCCAGGTGGCAGATCCGGGCTGGTTGCGGGGGGACGCGTCCGCGGAGAAGCGTCCGAGGCAGCGACCGAGCCGCCACCTGGGACCGCAGAGCGAGGAGGGGGCCCGCCTGGTCCAGATGCACGTGAGGCGGGCCCGCCCGAGGCGGCTGTGGATGACGGGCGACCAGGGGACAGCGCGCCAGAGGGCCCGCCTGGCCACCCGCCTGTCCCGTCTGACGGGGCGGATCCCGAAGGGGATCGTGCTGCAGTTGCGTCAGGGGGCGATCCCGGAGCGGATCGCACTGTAGGTGCGTCAGGGGGTGATCCCGAGGAGATACTCCCGCCCAGATCCCCTTCGGGAGCTGCGTCCGGATCCTCTGTGCCAGAAAATCCTGGCTGAGTTATTTTCTGCAGTTTCTTCATTGATGTCGTGACCTGTTGCCTGCACACTGTCAGTGGAATAATCATCAAGAGTATTAGATACAGACATAGGACCAGTAGCGGTGTCCATTCCTTGGAGATAATTAGGTGGCAAAAGATGAGAAGGTAAAAGGACAAGTTCTTTCCGAAGTTGTGCGCCGGCATTGGAATGGAGTTTGGCAAAGGGAAAAATTTGTTCGTCAAAAACAACATCACGGGAGATGTAAACACGCCCGAACGAGATATCAAGACATTTATACCCCTTGTGAAGACTACTGTAGCCCAAAAAAGCACACTGCTTTGAGCGAAAATCGAGCTTGTGCTTGTTGAAAGGACGTAGGTTGGGCCACACAGCACACCCAAAAATACGAAGGAATGTATAGTCTGGTTTGGTTCCAAAGAGACGTTCGAGGGGAGTTTGATTTTTAATGACACGACTAGGAACACGATTGATAAGGTAGACAGCTGTGAGGAACGCTTCGTCCCAAAACTTGAGTGGCATGAATGCATGGGCTAAAAGGGAGAGACCAACTTCCACGATGTGTCTGTGTTTTCTTTCGGCAGCTCCATTCTGTTGATGGGCATGAGGACAAGAGACGTGGTGAGTAATGCCAATGTGCTCAAAAAATGGGTCGAGCTTTTGGTATTCACCTCCCCAGTCTGTTTGCATAGCTAGAATTTTGCGATTGAAAAGACCTTCAACATGAGCTTGAAAGGAGTGAAATTTCTCAAACACGTCAAATTTATTTTTGAGCAAATAGATCCAACTAAACTTGCTAAAATCATCAATAAAACTGACATAGTACTTTTGCCTGCCTACAGAGACGGGTCCAGGACCCCAAACATCCGAATAAATAAGCTCTAAAGGAGCTTTGGACTCACTAGTCGAACGGGAATAAGGTAGCTGATGGCTCTTGGCCATCTGACATGCATCGCAAACCAAAAGATGGTCTTGTTTATTGGACACAGGAAGATGAAAGTCTCTGAGAATTTTCTGGACTACCGGAAGGCAAGGGTGCCCTAGACGCTTGTGCCACCGAGATGTGGATGGTGTCGATGCTGCAAGCACTTGACGATGAGGGGCACCTTGCCGACCAGTAACGGGGAACAAACGCCATTTACTCTTGTTTTGAAGAATGGTTCTCCGGGTAGCCTGATCCTTGACAAGAAAAGTTTGAGGGTGAAGTTCAATGAACACATTGTTATCTCTCATAAGTTGATAAGCAGAAAGAAGACTTTGTTCGGCACTAGGGACATGAAGAATATTGTTTAAGTTCAATGAACCAGAGGGAGTGGACAAAACTGAATGGCCAATATGTGCAATATCCATACCTTGACCTCTAGCGGTGTGAATCTGTTCATTGCCAGTGTACCGATCACGGACGGTGAGTTTCTCTAACTCGCCGGTGATGTGATCTGTAGCGCCAGTGTCGAGATACTAGTTGGTATCCACACCATAGGAGTGGGCTGCATTGGCAGCGCGAGGTTGGCCACCATTGCCACCACCGCCACTGCCGTTGTTGCCGCGACCACCACCACCAGCAGGGTTGCGGACGTTGTTGTTGTAGCCCTTGTCATACCGCTTTCGGCAGCGCCACGCTCCATGGCCCTCCTCCTTGCAGATCTGACAGCGCTCGCGGTCACCGCGGTCACCACCCTGGTTGCGCGGTGCGCCACCAGACGAGCCACCACCGGAGTTGTCGTTGTAGCGTGGTGGCCCGGAGTTGTTGTTGTAGCCGCCGCGTCCACCTCCGCCGCCACTACTGCCGCCTCCACGGCTGTAGTTGCCGCCACGGTCGCCGCCGCGCGACGCGAGATTGGCAGAGTGATTTGGCGAAAACGCTGCCTGCTGGGCAGCGATGCGACCTTCAGCCGCCAGGAGCAACGAGAAGAGCTCAGTGAGCCCGATCGGTTGGTCCATGGCGGCGCGCGTGGAGATTGCTGAAACAAAGCCGTTGTAGTCCGGTTCGTGCACCAGGCCCTGAAGAATCTGATCGACAAGATCATCTTCTCCAAGGGGCTTCCCAGCAGCTGCGAGTTCGTCAGCAATGCCCTTCATCTTGGTGAAGTAGGCTGCTGCCGACATGTCCCCCTTGCGCTTACTACCTAGGGCAGATTGAAGCTGGAGAGTTCGTGCCCTAGATTGCGATGAGAAGCTTTGCACCAGGGCTTGCCAGATGCCAGCAGAAGTGGTATGGTTCGAGACTTGCATAAGAACATCACGAGACAGAGATGCGATCAAGAACGTAAGCACCTGTTGGTCCTGTGTCTCCCAGACAGCGTGCTCGGGGTTCGGCATGGAGACGGTTTCCTTCTTCCCGTCGGCGAGGTCCCTCTCGGTGAGAAGAACAGCGGATGGCTCCTTGCGTGATCCGTCAAGGTAGCCCATCATGCCTGCGGCTTTGATGTGCGGCAGGACTTGCGCCTTCCATACCAGGAAGTTCTCCCTGGTCAGCTTTTCTGTGATCGTGTGACCAAGGGATGCGAGGGAGTGGGAGGCCATGGCGACGGGGGAGGAGGAGGATGACATGACCTAGATGCGTTGGAAGGGTTTGGCTCTGTATACCATGTGAGAATTGAGGCAGAAGCGTATGCAGTTAAGCAGGGACGCGTGCGTGTTATATAGAGAACAAGATTACACGGGAGGTTAGGTGGTTAGGGCTGTGGATTGATCTACAAGTAAACTAGCTAAGCCGGCGGCTCAATCTCAACAGCCTTGACCTATCCTAACACAATTACAACAAACACACGCACGCAATCTATAGCTAGATACGGTTTATAGATACACCGTATTATACAATGCTTGACACTGAAGCCATGAAGGCTGCCTTGGAGAGAGAAGCCATCACACATCCCAACCACCCTAGTCTATTCTTTCGGATGGATTACTGATACTTTGAATAAACCAATAACCGTGGAGTTTCTGCTGCTCATTGTCCGGCAGGCACTGCAGGTTCTGAAGTGTAATAGTACTTAGCTCGGTTCATCTCTCTTTTATGATACGCCAGTGCATTGTATTCTCTCCATTGGATAATATATTATGTATGACATCCATGCTTTCCATATTTTACGTTGACCAATAATTAGTTGTTGATACAAAATTGCTCATGGGCCTTGTTCGGTTGTTTGATTAGTTGTATTTTCTGTAATAATCAGTCATCTTTGTTGATGGTTTATATTATGGGCTTTGAAATGCCAGACATGCATCAAGCAATCTTTTGTGCCCATGTTACAGATGGACTAAACTCTTGATAAGCTGTGCTTCTTCTCATTAGTTCTCTCGATAATTTGGATGCTGTTATATATGACCTGATTATGGTTGTTTACATCTTATTAATATATGCCTGCCACCGGGTATGTATTACTGTCAATTAAACTCTTGACTTTACAGTTCATATGTTAATCATTTGCAGTGGTAACCAGATCAGTACGGTCCGATTGGGCACTTGAGTGTTGTGGCTGATCGATGCTGTTGGCAACCAAATTGACACTAGATTAATTCCTGCAGTCAACAGTTCCAGTTGAGAGTTGCCATTCAGAAAATGTGTGCTCTTTGTGCCTTCAGTTAGAGATTAGCTGACAGTTTCATTCTTGGTTAGTTATTTCCCAAGTTAGTAATTTTTGAAGTCATATGTGTGCACCTGTTACAGGTTCCTGAACTGAACACTTTGCTATATTTTTGTAGTTTTTTGCGTTGGTTGTTGTTTCTTCTAGAGAGCCTTGTTCTTGGCTTCTTGCTGACGATTTGGTCCTTCGGCTAGAGATGTACCGTTGGATTGATGATGCGAAGCAATTTCGTGGAGGCTGCAATCTCAAAAGTTCGTCGTTGTTTCGGAGATCGATGGGTCGGTTCATCATTCTGCAGTGGTGCTTATTGTTGCTGAGATGCAAGCACTGCTTCTTTTTTTTAGAAAATTTGGCTACGGATATTGCGAGAAAGCTAATGGACATGCAAACTGTGTAGGCCTCTCTGGCTCTCTGTTTTCTTCAGCGTTTCAGAGAATAAACAGAGTAACTAAAAACAGAGGAGACAGTAGTACAAGTGTACAACAAATATGCCTGAATATTTATACAAGATTCAGTTGCCAACACAACCGTGTTAAACACTGAACCGACAAACCCAGCTGGGTCAACTCACCAGGACAGCATAATCAGAGTAGCTCTGCTCCTGCAGTCCTGCTCACCCGATAGATAAGAAACAGAGTACAGCGACTAATATCGAACTCATTCAGTAGATATGTGTACGAAATGACACTTTCTATTGGTAACAATTCGCCTTGTTAACACCTGGTGATAAATAACCAAGGATTTTCCTTCATTTTTGTCCTCTTTAATTAGTTTAGTCATGTATATGATATCTTGGTTATTTCTGTCATCAAGTTCTTTGGACAGCTGAAAAGGGACCATTTCCATACAAAAATAGGAGCGTGAATGCGTGATGAACGAGCTACTACTATTCTTTGGAAAAAGAAAAGAAGAATCTTGCCTTGAGCAAGCTAGACATCAATATTTCCAGGCAAAACACTTCAGTAAAGTAATAATCTCTTGTGATTTTCTCTGACTGTATGAAACTTTGAATTAATGCCGCTCACACTTCACTAGACGGCAATTGCTATATGTCAGTGTTAAAATTTGATGTTGCCGAAGAATTGCGGTGCAGCTCTCCGTATGCTTCAGTAGCAGATGTTAGTTTTGAGTGTCAATCTCCTGGCTTATGTCAGGACGGAGATGCTTTCGATGGTGAGAGAATCACTGTGCCCTGTCCTCAAAGCTCTCTTGGACACAGACTTGTGTTGTATTCCTGAAAAAAAAAAGACGTCTGTTTTCAGCATCCAATTTATTTTGTTATGTATGTAATTAAGCATTAGTTGATATGGATTTCCCTCTCTAGATCATCCAGGTTGCTCTTAAAAAAGATATGGCGTCTTTCTCAGCACCGCCAGCAATATTCTGCAGCTTCTACATTTTCATCGCTGACTGGTTGCTGAATAATCGTGATAGTGATGGGCGCTGGAATAGTTCCTGCATTTGTACTACGCACTCTGGAGACTATTCTACCGGCAATAATCAAAATCTTGAGAATTTTCTCCATTCTCTATTTTACTCTGGAGACTATTCTGCTCATTTTGTGCACATCGACGATTGGCCACACAAGATTGGCATTCCGATAGGATAGGATTACCATCAGCCACAGCTCACGCGTGTGGTCAGGAAAACAAGTCAAGTCAAGTGCAGCTCACGTTAGGTACGCGTTTTGCTGGCTAATAAACCCACACAACACAGATATTTCGATCCTCTCCTTGCTCCATGCTTTTCCGCCACTGCACAAGCCTCGCTGCTGCGCCTGCCTGACGCGTCACCGGAGTCTGATCGATCCACGTACAGATCCCGGTAATTTTTATGACCCCATCCACCTCCCGTGCTGTGCTTCTTTCTCCTCTTGTCTAGCATGGCGATACCGACACGGGGTCTGTGTAGTTCTTGTTTGATGAACTTAACACTTGGATTATTAATCATTTGCAATATTACTGTTTCTAATTATCAGATCTACGCTCCAGCCACACAAAATTAACCGAGCTAGCACGTCCTTCAACCCATGGAGGCACGTACTACAAAATCAACCTGTGGCGACGGGGGTCCTGAAGCCCATCTTGAAGAAGCTGGCAGCTCTGCTTGGTGACAAGTACAAGCGGTTCAAGGGAGTGCGCAAGGATATCAAGTCCCTCACTCGTGAGCTCACTGCTATATAGGCTTTTCTCCTCAAGATGTCAGAGGAGGAGGATCCCGATGTGCAGGATAAAGTTTGGATGAATGAGGTGCGGGAGAATAAGGGAGTAAAATAGAAAGCACTGCTTGATGGAAGGAGGTAAATCTTCATAGCTTAAATATATTGAATAGTTTAGCTCTTCGGGCATTTCAGATGCCGACCATATAGAATCATTCAGAATCATATTCCATTCATGGCGTTGTTTATCCTTCTGACACAACAGTCCTCCCATTACTTTGACAGCAAGAGGCAAACCACCACATTTTACAGCAATTTGCAATCCAATATCCTTAAGCATATCAACTTCAGGTCCATCTGTCTCACTTGACATTACCTGCAAGCAGTTTAAACCAATATACATAATAAGTAGAGGTTTAAGTTTAAATAAAACAAACGACTTTTTCTTGGCTAGCCCCAATTTTGTTTTATTTAAAAACAAGGTAGCCAAGAATTGGAACTAATAATATACTAGACAATGAACTATTTAAATTAAATTGTCAGGTCAATAGATTGGCAAGTGGGGATTCGCTGTCAACCAAGGTACTGAAATAAATTGCCAAGCGTTGTGGGAATGAAGTTGTTCACTCTCATCAAGCTAGATTTAACCCCTATGATTAAAACATGGTGCCATTGTGTGTGTGTGTGTGTGTGTGTGTGGTGTGTGCATATGTTGTATGCGTCTGTCTTGTAGTAACTTTACCGAAAATATACAAAGGAATATGCCCTATTATTATTATCATTATCTCATCTCCAAATAGGGAGCTGGACAGCTAGCTCGTAATTATGGAAGATGCATCGAGTTTAACAACGAACCTGTTTCCTGAGCAATGACCAGGCATCTTCATCATCTAATTTGTCGATGTGGTGGTAGGGAAGCACAGCTTTCACCCCTCGGGCAACTCTTGTATCTCTAGTAGTGACGAGGACTCGACTACCTCGGGCCACATCATTAAGGGGTGTTTCAAGCACATCACCCCATGCTTCATGGCTCCACACGTCATCCATCACCAGGAATATCTTCTTCCCTGCCAAGACATCACTAAGTATTGGCCAAAGCACTGCCAACGCTTTTTCACTACGGTGTTTTCCCCCGGCAAGAGTGATGGCTGTCCTAAGAAGCTCAACCTTGTCGAAGCCCTGGTTGACACTCAACCATATCTTCTTGTCGAAATTGGCATTTATGGCTTCATCGTTGAAGATGTTTCGAGCGAGGGTGGTCTTGCCGATCCCACCAACACCCACAATGGCAAAAACCATGACTCTGTTGTTGTCTGTATTGCTGGTTTCCGCCTCAGGTCTTCTCACCATGATTTCTACAAGTGCCCTTGTGTCTTCTTCGATACATTCCCTCCGATCGACCGTGTATTGGATGACAAAATGGGCGAGTGACCGTGTATTGGACGCCGACACGCGGTTCTCCTCGCATAGGAACTGCACGAGCACGCCCGTCGCCCGCTCCACCCCCGAATAATGCTACACTTAAATGGATCTTACTGACCTACGTCTTTTGATTGGATTAAATAAGGGAGATACATCTTCCTCGGGAATGAAGCGGTGTACCTAAGAGCATCTCTAGCAGACACCCTAAAATCGGTCAAAAGAGTAAAAATTCGGTTTTACTCCTCTAACTGTGATCTAACCGAGAGTGTAAATCCTATAATGGAGTAAATACTTCACTCGACGTCAAGACGAGCGCTTAAACTTACTCCTCCGCTCGGCCACGGAGTAAAACACAACACGCCCCTCTGCCTCCTTCCCCACCCTATCCCTCACAGGCGACCCCTGCAACGTTCCTGCACCCGCGCCATCATGGCTGGATCCTGTGGCCACCGCTCCTTGCAACCTATCCACAACGCAGGTTGCACCGCCACGAGCGCAGCGTCGGTGCATCTGCCTCCCACTGCTGCCATGACGCTTCCTTGATCGGCGCCCCATACGCTTCCCGTAGCTGGCTCTCCGGCTTCCCCGATCTCCCCGCACCACCGCCGCCACAGAGGTCGTACATTGGCATGCAGCAGCGGGGGTGGGGGAGTGGGTGGCCGAGATCACCAACTGGCACACCCACACGACGCTTTCGCTCAGATCCTTCCAATCTGCCGACAGGCCGACCAGGATTACGACATTTGGTTGTTTGGCTGTACGGCGCCGATGGCCACCAGAACTTTGAGTTTGTGAGTTGTTGCGGCTAGATGCCGTCGACCCGTGGGTGGTCTCCACACTGGGCAGGAGGAAGGAACAAGAGGCGAGGGAAAGGTTTGCGGAGGAGGCCTCCGATGAGGCATACAGGGCGGGGCTTCGCCGCCACTACCCATAGCAGGTGGAGGCAGATTGCCGCCTGTATGAGCAGCTAGCAACGGGGGAGGGGGTCATCGTGTTGTCAAGCAACGACGAAGACAATGGCGGAAACAGAGGCAACGGAAGCGGAAGGAGAGAACGGAGGCGGAAACGATGGCTGCTTCAGGACCGAATTTACAAGAATCTTCGGCAACGACAATGACTGCACAGGGCCTGACCCCATGATCAATAGGCTTTCCCGTGCGGGGAGGAAATCGGTCGCTGAAGATATGGATAGTGACTAGATTTTAGTAAGTTTTAGATTCTGTTAATTTTGTAGACTTTTTGTTGGTTGATGACAATGTGAAATTTCATAAATGGGTGTCGAATTTTGGTTAGTATGTTTGTTTGAATTGAATCTGTGTTCATCATATCCGAATTTGCTTTTTTTACTTTGTTAATTTACGAGAACGGATACAAACAGCCAAAATTTGGAGTACAATTACTCCACTAACATTTGCTCCACGGTTTACTCCACTAATTTTTAGGGGTCGGCAAGAGAAGTTGCGTGTGCTCGAGCCTGAAACCTGACCCCTCCGTTGTTTGGAAGAAACGTAAATTTTGTAAACCGGAACTTTTTTGGGTGTAAGCCAGAAAATTGCCCATAAATTCAGGGTTGGAATGACGAACCAATCACCCGAGCAGGGCACACAACTTTTTTTAGCAATGTTTTACAGCTAATTTTAGGGATCAATTTTTTAGGGCAGTCCAAGAGGAGCCTGAAAGATGGGCACGCCTCGTGTTAGTGGAGCGCCAAGTGGGCAGGCACAATAACATTAGTTCGTTACTTTTGTTAGATTTTACTTTTTAGTTTTGTTTATATTTTGAATTTTTTAAATACATATATTCCAATATAAATCTACATAATTTTTTAAAATGTTCACCGCACGTTAAAAAACTGCCTGTGGAGTGTAAAAAAAATCATCCAACTTAAAAAAAATATTGATACCATTCACAAAAATGTCCGTAATATTTTAAAAATGTTCACACAACTTCTACAACCCGTCCCCATCGCTGCTGCTGCATACTGCACCATTACGTCTTCTCTTCTGTTAAGGGAGATATGACGGCAGTTGGGATGGAGGGGTGCTTCTGTCAGTTTAGGGACACATCCCTCTTGCGCCCTGATTGGGTGGAAAACAGGCCAGAAATTTGGCGCCCTTCTATGGGATTGGAGGGAGTAACACATATCTACTATTTATGTTTTTCTAGAGTAATATGTACTATTTATGTGTAACACGTATTTAGGTACACTTTGTTGTTATGGACGAGACATATGGGGTGTGCCATAGCCCATACCCCATATATATACATCCTTTTATGCAAGACCTAGATGTAAACTTCAACATGGTCACGCTTCGTTTAATACTACAAAATGTATTAGCTTTGTCCTAAGTCAACCTTTTAAGTTTGAAATAGTTTATAGCAATATTCTATAATAGCAAACAAGTATATAATAAAAAATATATTTCATAGAGGATTCAACGAAAGTACCTAGTTGTTGAAGATGTTGGTACAATTTGTATCAATTTGATGAAACTTAATGAAGTTTGACTCATTACAAAGCTAGACCTTCTTATTGTTTCAAATGGGGGAAGAGTTGTACTTAAATTGATGTCATAGAAGTTTACTAGTATTACTAATGCATGAATTATTAGTATTACTAATGCATGAATTATTCCGCTCCAAATTTAGGAATCTACTTGCAATGTTTAGTAGTTGGTGTTGAAATGGTTTTCCACATTTCAGTTTAGCACTATTTACTAATGTGTGAAATCTTGCGTTACAATATGGGCAGGTATCTTATTGTCATAGATGATATATGGGACATAAAACATTGGGAAGTGATCCGATGTGCTATGGCTGATAATCATTATGAGAATAGAGTAATCACAACAACCCGTGATCGCGACGTTGCACATAAAGTTGGTGGCGCCTATGAGCTTAAACCCCTCCCTGATGAGACATCCAAAATATTATTCTTTGGAAGAATTTTTGGTATTAATAATGACTGTCCAGATGATTTGGTCGAAGTATCTGAAACTCTCCTGAAGAAATGTGGCGGTGTGCCATTGGCTATCATCACCATTGCTGGTTTATTGGCCAGTCGGGAAGGGAATAAAAGGGAGTGGAACAAGTTGTGTGATTCTATCGGTTCTGGACTTGACAATAGTCCTGATGTGAAGAAGATGAGAAAGATATTGGCCCTTAGCTATCACCATCTATCTATCCATCTAAAAACTTGCTTGCTGTATCTGAGTATATTTCCTGAAGACTACATTATTCAAGGAGACAGATTGATATGGAGGTGGATATGTGAAGGTTTTTTTAATGGTGTACAGGATGAGTACTTATTTGAGCTTGGTGAGAGCTACCTCACGGAGCTCATAAACAGAGGCTTGATCCAAGCGGTGGACTCCTATAGTTATGGCATGACAACGGCTTGCCGTGTGCATGACTTGGTTCTGGAATTTATCAGCTCCATTTCTATTGAAGAAAACTTTTGTACTGTATTGCATAATAAGAAAGGAAAATCAGCTGCGATAACAAGTAAGGTCCGCAGGTTATTTCTGCAACTCCAGGATGTTGAGATGCCTCAGGGGAGATTGATATTGTCCTACATGAGGTCACTTACTGTGTCGGGCCACTGGCTTGACAAAATGTGGCCCCTTTCTTTTTCCCTTCAATTACGTGTATTGGATTTGGAGGACTGCTATCTCCTGGAGCAACGCCATAAATTACTTGAGCATCTCGGGAGTTTATGCCAGTTGAGATATCTTGCATTGGAAGATATATACCCCAGCGGGCTCTTATTGACGATCCAAATTGGGCAGCTAAAACATCTAATATGCTTAAGAGTTGGCTTTCACTTCAAAATCAAATTCAGGCCAGGTGTGGTTAGGGAACTGGAGTGTCTGCAAGAGTTGTCAATGATCAGTTTGTCTAAGTCTCCGCACGTTGCCAAAGAGCTAAGGCATTTTACTAAACTGAGGGTTCTTGGTATCACTTTCGAAGATATGCCTGACGAGAGCTTGAAGGGTTGGCTTTTGGAGTCTCTATGTCACCTAGAGAATTTGCAGAGCTTAATTGTGAGAGGCAGCTTTGATTTGGTATCTTTGGATTTCTTTGGGGAAGGCTGGACATCCCCTCCTCGGAACCTCCGTAGATTTGATTCATCATTCGGATCCTTCTCCTATCTGCCGTCGTGGATCAGCCCGTCAAATCTTCTGGAGCTGTCCATCATAGAGATGCAGATGGACAACCTGCGGCAAGAGGATCTTGACATACTTGGTTCCTTTCCTTCTTTGCAATCCCTCCGACTGAGGTGCTACAAAAACATCTGGGATGAAAGAAGGAAACAATGGCCGGTGGTCTGTGCTGATACTTTCCAGTGCCTGTGGGACTGTCAGTTGTGGATACTTCCCACGGGGGGACATATGTTTGCACCAGGAGCTATGCCCAAGGTCCATTCCCTTAAATTTGATTGTTACATCGAGGATGTATTCAGCTTGGGTTTGGCAAACCTCCCATCTCTCGATGATAGCTTGGGCTTGGAGAACCTCCCTTCTCTGCAGGAGCTCCGTGTTTGCTTCAACGAATTCACCCGTGGGTCCGTCACCCGAGAAGCATATGACAAAGCGGAGGCTGCAATTAGGTGTGCAGCAGACGACCATCCCAACCGCCCCACCCTTGATGTGGGCAGGAGGTTCTTCCCATCATGGATGATTAACTCGGCATCTGCATAGTTTCCTTGTTGTATGCATATCTTAACTCTGAAGTGGAACTGTGTACCTATGTAGTGTGTTGCGTGAGCACTGTTTTTCTTCTATTGTACTACTGTACTACACTTTTCGTACATTTGTGTACGTTTTGTTCTACAAATTGTGTACGTTTTGTATGTCGATGATGTATCTTTAGCCATTTAACTTGGACGACAATCATTTTGCTTTTTTGCAAATCTGTGGACCATCCCCTGTACGGTAAGCTTGTGAAGAACCATGCCCTCTCCTGGTCTGTGCTTGTCTGAGAATCTTATTGAGCTGCCCAAGATTAAAGATTTCACAGTTGAATTATTTTAACCTCAAATCTCTAATCACCCCTCATCGCTGCTCAATTTAATCTCTAATCACCCCTCATCATTTCAAATCATCTAACTTCCCGGACGGTCACCCATTCTCTCACTACTCCAGCCTGAGCACGCTTAACTTCCGAGTTCTATTCTCCCTCGTTTCCAAGTCTGCACTTGTTGTTTTCCTGACAATAGTAAGATGTCAATCCTATTAACCTCAGGAATTTAGCTTGAGCATGTAGTCACACATTTCACTGTTTGAGTTTGAAACTATTGTTTTAAAAAATTAGTAACACTAGTATTTCTTGAATAATTAGTTTGACCACAGTTTGACCATAGTTTGACCAGATTTGACCACAGTTTGACCAGATTTGACCAAAATTCAAAAAAACTAAAATAATTATTTAGTAACACTAATATTCTTGAATAATTAGTTTGACCATAGGTTGACCAAATTTAACAAAAGTAAAAAAAACTGAAATTTGATGAATTTTTTTGCCTCTAGATCTTAAAAGCCCCGTAACTTTTTTTCTGTTAGGTTTTTGAGGATTTTGAAAATGTTTAACGGGGTTCTCCCGATTAAATTTGGATGTAACTTTTCGAGTAGATGATTTTTCATATAAAATACTTTTTCATCCGAGTTAGTATGCAAAAGTTATGCCCATTTTTACAAATTCTCGAGAGATTTTGCAAATAAAGTCGAAATTCATATTTGCAAATTTTTCCAACAACTAGACCACATATCACATGGGAAACTTATTTTCTTTTATTTTTTTGACATTTTCATCATTTTCTTTTATTTTATTTTAAACTGAAAAGGCGATCCAGGGGGGGGATAGAGTTTGAAAATGGGACCTTTAGTAGTAGTACGGGTTTTTACCCCTCGCTACTACTATGGCTAAAAACCAGCGCTACTGCTATCAACTTAGTAGTAGCGAGGGCTAAAAACCAGCGCTACTGCTATCAACTTAGTAGTAGCGAGGGTTAAAAACCCGCGCTACTACTATGGCATGTCCCGGGAGGCACGGTAGAGACCGCTTAGTAGTAGCGAGGGTTAAAAACCCGCGCTACTGCTATCAACTTAGTAGTAGCGCAGTAGCGGGGGTTTTTAACCCTCGCTACTAGTAAGATTCTGTGTATAGGCTTTTCCCTAGTAGTGTTAGTTTTGTGCTGACATATGTAGGACAAGCGAAAAAGGGAGAAAATTTAACGAATTTGTAAAAACCGTCAGCCCCCAGCAACTGCATCGTAGCCACAATGTCGCAGTGACAAGGAGGTATCAAGGTTTAAAGCTGGCGAAAAACCCAAAGCGTTACTTATTCCTTAATAGTCGGAACAATCACCGCCACAGGCGCCGCCTTGTTCCTAAAGACACGCGCATTTCTTTCATTCCGGATTTCCCAACAAACAAGGTGGATCAGGGAGGAAAGAGCCTTCCTCTGCTGCGCATGTTTGATGATTCCTTCCCACCAGTCCTTGAGCGTGTCGAAGCTACGCCAAGTTGTTGTGTCAGCCTGAATATCTAGCCAAGAGAGCACCTCCTTCCAAACTGTGATCTATGCACATGAGCAGTTACCACAATTTTGTTGTTCATAATGGGCATGCTGATAACCTAATTATGGTCAAAGGTGAATCCCCATGGGTTACTGCATTTTGCAACAGAGAGAGCGAGACAATGTACTTGTTAAGTGAAGTTTGTACCAGCTGAAAACTCTGAAAAGTTAACTTGAGAACCGGATGAGGAGTAGCAACTCTCATTTTGGTGATGTTGTTACTTTTTTGGCTTGTTTACCTAGGTTATGCAGTCTGGAAGCGTGTGTCAGAGACATGCAGTGTGCAGCTGAATCTCTTGGGTCCATTCGATAAAAGAGTGTTGGTGTGTGTCCAGCATCAGCCAGGAGCATCAGTTGAATCCCTGTCCGAGCATGTCTAGCTGTCTGCTAGCGAAGCATCTGTGAAACGTTGGTACAAATGCATCGGAGTGTCCTCAAGAGATCAAGTGCCGGCGCTGCATTCACTGAGTTCAGGATGGTCTGAATCCATCAGCCTCATCTTCATCCAGGAAACAAAAAGCTTCTCCTTGCCAGCATCACCGAGATGCATCGCTGTAAAAAGGAGGAAAATAACGTTCCGTATATCATACGAGTGTTACAGTTCGCATGTTAATTACCTTTAGTAGCTCATTTGAAAACAAAAGCACCAGTTGCAAGGCATGGTTGAATCATTTTAAAACAACGTTATCATTCTGTAGCTGTACCTATAATACATTTTCCTTTGCTCTTTTATCCACCTGGATGTAGTCGTTGTGCTCTTTTATGAAGCAAGATTTTGTGCCCCTGTTACGCTCTGCTTCTTCTCAATAGTTCTCTCAACAATTTGGATGCTGTTATGTTTGCTTACGGTTGTTTACAGCTTAATATAAGCCTGTCAACTGGTATGTATTACTGCCAATTAAATCTTTGAATTTACAGTTCATCTGTTTATATTTTTGCAGTGGTAACCAGATCAGTACTGGCTGATTATTGGGCACTTACTTGAGTGTTGTGGCTGATCAATGTTGTTGGAAACCATCTTGAGGCCAGAATCGATTCCTGCTGTCAACAATCCCAGTTCAGAGTTGTCATTCAGAAAACGTGTGCTCTTTCTGAATGTGTTCAGTCTATCCCCAAAGGAGACGGCATCTGTACAACAGTTTCACCGTCAGATGCAGTTTCACTGTACTGTACTGGTGTAGGAGACATCTCTTGTGCTCTGTACAGCACCCTGGTTGTCATTCGTTCAGAAGAAAACGTGTATATTGCACGCTTGATCCTCCAGTTGAGTACGTTTTGCAGATGGTTGAGGAGCAGATTGGTTACTTGGGCGTTGAGTAGCAGATTGAATTTTCAGAGTTTCAGTTGACATGTCCTTTCTGCTTGTTTCCACGCATATGCTTATTCAGTTCTACTCTCTGTAATTTATTATACTGTTGCTGACAGCCTAGATGCAAGCACTGCTGCTGTTTTGAAATCGGCTACTGGCCCTACTGCAGTTGTTCTATCTGTGTACTCATTAATTTGTAGTACGTATGTCATTCGGGTTGTGATTTGCTAGACCTCAATACTTGGTGCATGGCTCCCCCGCTTAACCTCCAGAAACTTGCTACCATCAACTCAGTCCTCCCAAAGGTTCCAGATTGGGTAGTCAACCTGCAGATCTTACGCTTGCAAGTGATGAGAATCAGGCATGAAGATCTCTGCTCACTCTGTTTCTTGAAGGAAAGGAAGGTCAGTCTTCTTATACAGACAGAAGGCTGGCAATGACTAGTGACACTGGGTTCCGATGCCTGAAGATGTTCGGTTATGGCGCACGGGATCATGGGTAACTGATCATGTTGGAAGCAGGATATATGCCCAAGCTAGAAAAACTGGAGATTAATATGAGTTTACATTTCAGTGCTCAACTTGAGTCTCTTGCCACTCCTGGTGCTTTCGATTTTGGGATCGAAAACCTTTGCAGCCTCTTAACATTCCATATTGAGTTACATAGTCCCTTGAGAGGCTTAAGGAGCACCACTGTTGACGCAGTAAAGGCTTCCTTGGAGAGAGCAGTCAGCACACATCCCAACCTCGTTACTCTATTCTTCAATCATTTCATTGAGAAACTAATACCACATAGTACGTTACTTCTTCTCAAGATTTATAGCTTACTAATTCATTTTAGTGTAGCAGTAGTAGTAATCACTCTTTCACAATTTCGTTGCCTTGTATGGTCAGGCTAACTGTCTGTATGTCCTTTCAGCTTGGGAGCAAAACTTCGATCCGGCAGCTGACAGGCCACATAGTTTGACTTGTCTACTGATGCTGATACTGCCGCTGCTACAGCGTGAGCTAGTTGTTCAGAGTACTGGCATTGCTTCTTTGATCTACGGGCCTGTCTCGATGGTAAGACGATAAATTAAGATGACAGGCCAACTCTGAGAAGGACCTGAACTCTGAGAAGGCAGCACCAGCTCTCGATCTCTTGAGGAGACGAGGCATTCGTAGTAACGTTTCACCACCTGATAAGTTTCAGTAGAAGCAAGTGCTGCTGGAGGATGATGAATTGATGATGCTCCGTTATGCTTGTTATATATACATATCATATCACAGTTAATTCTTGCTGTTGCCTATCATTAATTTGCGGTGCTAGTTACTCTCCTAGATGGATGCTTCAGGACGTAGCCGACGATAATTTCTGTTTCCGGTTCCAGGAGTTCGGCATCGAGAACACCACAGTCTCTCAAGGAGGATTAACACATCTGGACTGGAAGTGGCCCGGCCTGTGGCACGCGAAGCAGGTAAGGGAGGATGAGGGGTTTGGAGCTGAGGGGGTCTGGCGAGGAGGGGGG